>NW_026734974.1:0-191000 GCF_949786415.1 Peromyscus eremicus | reverse complement strand
GGAGTTGAATCACATGCAGTTTCTGGTCCTACGAGCAAGAGAAGTTTTCTGGTAAGAAGAATCACTATTGCGCCTCCTTTGTAATACACAGGGCAAATAGCACTCGCGTCTGTTCCCAGCATGTACAGTGTATTGGAATGAAGAGGATCTACTGTTCTTGTCAGTTTCCTAAGCAGAGTTGAAATAGATATGACCTGTGTATGTAGGAAGCACAGTTCTTTTGTTCTGAGAAAGCTCACTGTTCTGGCCCTATAGGAAACACAGTAGATTAGAAGAGTGCTCTTTTCTCAAAAGCAGAGTGTGTTTCTTGTAAGGCGAGCTACCGTTTGTTTCCCATTCCTAAGTGGAGTTGAATCACATGCAGTTTTTGGTCCTATGAGCAAGAGTTGTTTTCTGATAAGGAAAGTCACTATTGCGCTCCCATTGCCATACACAGTGCAAATAGCACTCTCGTCTGTTCCTAGCAAGTACAGTTTTTGGACTGAAGAGGAGCTACTGTTCTTGTCAGTTTCCTAAGCAGAGTTGAACTAGATATGGCCCCTGTGAGTTGGAAGCACAGTTCTTTTGTTCTGAGCAAGCTCACTGTTTGGAACCCAAAGGAAACACAGTAGAGTAGAAGAGTGCTCTTTTCTCAAAAGCAGAGTGTGTTTCTTGTAAGGCGAGCTATCGTTTGTTTCCCAGTCCTAAGTGCAGTTGAATCACATGCAGTTTCTGGTCCTACGAGCAAGAGAAGTTTTCTGGTAAGAAGAGTCACTATTGCGCCTCCTTTGTAATACACAGGACAAATAGCACTCGCGTCTGTTCCCAGCATGTACAGTGTATTGGAATGAGGAGGATCTACTGTTCTTGTCAGTTTCCTAAGCAGAGTTGAAATAGATATGACCTGTGTATGTAGGAAGCACAGTTCTTTTGTTCTGAGAAAGCTCACTGTTCTGGCCCTATAGGAAACACAGTAGAGTAGAAGAGTGCTCTTTTCTCAAAAGCAGAGTGTGTTTCTTGTAAGGCGAGCTAGGGTTTGTATCCCAGTCCTGAATGGAGTTGAATCACATGCAGTTTTTGGTCCTACGAGGAAGAGTTGTTTTCTGGTAAGGAAAGTCATTATTGAGCTCTCATTACCATACACAGTGCAAATAGCACTCGCTTCTGTTCCCAGCAAGTACAGTGTATTGGACTGAAGAGGAGCTACTGTTCTTGTCAGTTTTCTACGCAGAGTTGAACTAGATATGGCCCCTGTGTGTAGGAAGCACAGCTCTTTTGTTCCTAGCAAGCTCACTGTTCTGGCCCTACAGGAAACACAGTAGAGAAGAAGAGTGCTCTTTTCTCAAAAGCAGAGTTTGTTTCTTGTAAGGCGAGCTAGCACTTGTTTCCCAGTCCTAAATGGAGTTGAATCACATGCAGGTTTTGGTCCTATGAGCAAGAGCTGTTTTCTGGTAAGAAAGTCACTATTGCGCTCCCATTGCCATACACAGTACAAATAGCATTCACGTCTGTTCCCAGCAAGTACAGTGTATTGGACTGAAGAGGAGCTACTACTCTTGTCAGGTTCCTAACCAGAGTTGAACTAGATATGGCCCGTGTGTAGCAAGCACAGTTCTTTTGTTCTGAGCAAGCTCACCGTTCAGACCCCATAAGAAACCAAGTGGACTAGAAGAGTGCTTTTTTCTCAAAAGCACAGTGTGTTTCTTGTAAGGAGAGCTAGCGTTTGTTTTTCCAGTCCTAAATGGAGTTAAATCACATGCAGTTTCTGGTCCTACAAGCAAGATTTGTTTTCTGGTAAGAAGAGTCACTATTGCACTCCCATTGTCATACAGAGGGCAAATAGCACTGGCGTCGGTTCCCACCATGTACAGTGTAGTGTACTGAAGAGGATCTACTGTTCTTGTCAGTTTCCTAAGCAGAATTGAACTAGATATGGCCGTGTGTGTAGGAAGCACAGTTCTTTTGTTCTGAGTCCGCTGACTGTTCTGGCCCTATAGGAAACACAGTAGAGTAGAAGAGTGCTCTTTTCTCAAAAGCAGAGTGTGTTTCTTGTAAGGTGACCTAGTGTTTGTTTCCCAGTCCTAAATGGAGTTGAGTCACATGCAGTTTCTGATCGTATGAGCAAGAGTTGTTTTCTGGTAAGAAGAGTCACTATTGAGCTCCCATTGCCATACACAGTGTAAATAGCACTCGCGTCTATTTCCAGCAAGTACAGTGTATTGGACTAAAGAGGAGCTACTGTTCTTGTCAGTTTCCTAATCAGAGATGAACTAGATATGGCCAATATGAGTAGGAAGCACAGTTCTTTAGTTCTGAGAAAGCTCACTGTTCTGGCCCTACAGGAAACACAGTAGAGTAGAAGAGTGCTCTTTTCTCAAAAGCAGAGTGTGTTTCTTGTAAGACGAGCTAGTGTTTGTTCCCCAGATCTAAATGGAGTTGAATCACATGCAGTTTCTATTCCTTCTAGCAAGAGATGTTTTCTGGAAAGAAGAGTCACTATTGCGCTCCCATTGCCATACACAGTGCAAATTGCATTCGCGTCTGTTCCCAGCAATTACAGTGTATCGGACTGAAGAGGAGCTACTGTTCTTGTCAGTTCCCTAAGCAGAGTTGAACTAGATATGGCCCGTTTGTGTAGGAAGCACAGTTCTTTTGTTCTGAGCAAGCTCACTGTTCTGGCCCTATAGGAAACACAGTAGAGGAGAAGAGTGCTCTTTTTTCAAAAGCAGAGTGTGTTTCTTGTAAGGCAAGCTGGTGTTTGTTTCCCAGTCAGAAATGGAGTGGAATCCCATGCAGTTTCTGGTCCTACCAGCAAGAGTTTTTTTCTTGTAAGGAAAGTCACTATTGCACTCCCATTGCCATACACAGTGCAAAAGGACTCACGTCTGTTCCCAGCAAGTACAGTGTATTGGACTGAAGAGGAGCTACTGTTCTTGTCACTTTCCTAAGCAGAGTTGAACTAGATATGGCCCATGTGTGTAGGAAGCACAAATCTTTTGTTCTGTGCAAGCTCACTGTTTGGACCCCATAGGAAACACAGTAGAGTAGTAGAGTGCTCTTTTCTCAAAAGCAGAGTGTGTTTCTTGTAAGGCTTGCTAGCGTTTGTTTCCCAGTCCTAAATGGAGTTGAGTCCCATGCAGTTTCTAGTCGTATGAGCAAGAGTTGGTTTCTGGTAAGAAGAGTCACTATTGAACTCCCACTGCCATTCACAGTGCAAATAGCCCTCACGTCTGTTCCCAGCAAGTACAGTGTATTGGACTGAAGAGGAGCTACTGTTCTTGTCAGTTTCCTAAGCAGAGTTGAACTAGATATGGCCCGTATGCGTAGAAAGCACAGTCCTATTGTTCCGAGAAAGTTAACTGTTCGGACCCCATATGAAACACATTAGAATAGAAGAGTGCCCTTTTATCAAAAGCAGATTGTGTTGCTTGTAAGGTGAGCTAGTGTTTGTTTCCCAGTTCTAAATGGAGATGAGTCACATGCAGTTTCTGGTCGTAAGAGCAAGAGTTGTTTTCTGGTAAGAAGAGTTACTGTTGTGCTCCCACTGCCATACACAGTGCAAATAGCACTAGCGTATGTTCCCAGCAAGTACAGTGTATTGGACTGAAGAGGAGCTACTGTTCTTGTCAGTTTCCTAAGCAGAGTTGAACTAGATATGGCCCGTGTGTGTAAGAAGCACAGTTCTTTTGTTCTGAGCAAGCTCACTGTTCTGGCCCTACAGGAAACACAGTAGAGTAGAAGAGTGCTCTTTTCTCAAAAGCAGAGTGTGTTTTTTGTAAGGCGAGCTTTCGTTTGTTCCCCAGACCTAAATGGAGTTGAATCACATGCAGTTTCTATTCCTACTAGCAAGAGTTGTTTTCTGGTAAGAAGAGTCACTTTTGCGCTCCCATTGTCATACACAGTGCAAACAGCACTCGCGTCTGTTCCCAGCAAGTACAGCGTATTGGACTGAAGAGGAGCTACTACTGTAGTCAGTTTCGTAAGCAGAGTTGAACTAGATATGGCCCGTGTGTAGCAAGCACAGTTCTTTTGTTCTGAGCAAGCTCACCGTTCGGACCGCATAGGAAACCAAGTGGACTAGAAGAGTGCTTTTTTCTCAAAAGCACAGTGTGTTTCTTGTAAGGAGAACTAGCGTTTGTTTTTCCAGTCCTAAATGGAGTTAAATCACATGCAGTTTCTGGTCCTACAAGCAAGAGTTGTTTTCTGGTAAGAAGAGTCACTATTGCGCTCCCATTGTCATACAGAGGGCAAATAGCACTGGCGTCGGTTCCCAGCATGTACAGTGTAGTGTACTGAAGAGGATCTACTGTTCTTGTCAGTTTCCTAAGCAGAATTGAACTAGATATAGCCGTGCGTGTAGGAAGCACAGTTCTTTTGTTCTGAGCCAGCTGACTGTTCTGGCCCAATAGGAAACACAGTAGAGTAGAAGAGTGCTCTTTTCTCAAAAGCAGAGTATGTTTCTTGTAAGGTGAGCTAGTGTTTGTTTCCAGTCCTAAATGGAGTTGAGTCACATGTAGTTTCTTGTCGTTTGAACAAGAGTTGTTTTCTGGTAAGAAGAGTCACTATTGAGCTCCCACTGCCTTTCACAGTGCAAATAGCCCTCAAGTCTGTTCCCAGCAAGTACAGTGTATTGGACTGAAGAGGAGCTACTGTTCTTGTCAGTTTCCTAAGCAGAGTTGAACTAGATATGGCCGGTATGCGTAGAAAGCACAGTCCTATTGGTCTGAGAAAGCTAACTGTTCGGACCCAATATGAAACACATTAGAATGGAAGAGTGCCCTTTTCTCAAAAGCAGAGTGTGTTTCTTGTAAGGCGAGCTAGCTTTTGTTCCCAGTCCTAAATGGAGTTGAATCATATGCAGATTCTGGTCGTATGAGCAATAGTTGTTTTCTGGTAAGAAGAGTCACTATTGCGCTCCCATTGTCATACACAGGGCATATAGCACTGGCCTCGGTTCCCAGCATGTACAGTGTATTGGACTGAAGAGGATCTACTGTTCTTGTCAGTTTCCTAAGCAGAATTGAATTAGATATGGCCGTGGGTGTAGGAATCACAGTTCTTTTGTTCTGAGATTGCTCACTCCTCTGGCCTTACAGGAAACACAGTAGAGTAGAAGAGTGCTCTTTTCTCAAAAGCAGAGTGTGTTTCTTGTAAGGTGAGCTAGTGTTTGTTTCCCATTCCAAAATGGAGTTGAGTCACATGCAGTTTCTGGTCCTATGAGCAAGAGTTGTTTTCTGGTAAGAGGAGTCACTATTGAGCTCCCATTGCCATACACAGTGCTAATAGCATTTGCGTCTTTTTCCAGCAAGTACAGTGTATTGGACTGAAGAGGGGCTACTGTTCTTCTCAGTTTCCTAAGCAGATTTGAACTAGATAAGGCCCGTGTGTGTAGGAAGCACAGTTCTTTTATTCTGAGCAAGCTCACTGTTCTGGCCCTATAGAAAACACAGTAAAGTAGTAGAGTGCTCTTTTCTCAAAAGCAGAGTGTGTTTCTTGTAAGGCGAGCTGGTGTTTGTTTCCCAGTCAGAAATGGAGTGGAATCCCATGCAGTTTCTGGTCCTACCAGCAAGAGTTGTTTTCTGGTAAGGAAAGTCACTATTGCGCTCCCCATGCCATACACAGTTCAAAAGGACTCGCGTCCTGTTCTAAGCAAGTACAGTGTATTGGACTGAAGAGGAGCTACTGTTCTTGTCAGTTTCCTAAGCAGAGTTGAACTGGATATGGCCCGTATGCGTAGGAAGCACAGTTCTTTTGTTCTGAGCTAGCTCAATGTTCTGGCCCTACAGGAAACACAGTAGAGTAGAAGAGTGCTCTTTTCTCAAAAGCAGAGTGTGTTTCTTGTAAGGAGAGCTAGTGTTTGTTTCCCAGTCAGAAATGGAGTGGAATCCCATGCAGTTTCTGGTCCTACCAGCAAGAGTTGTTTTCTGGTAAGGAAAGTCACTATTGCGCTCCCATTGCCATACACAGTGCAAAAGGACTCGCCTCTGTTCCCAGCAAGTACAGTGTATTGGACTGAAGAGGAGCTATTGTTCTTGTCAGTTTCCTAAGCAGAGTTGAACTAGATATGGCCCGTGTGTGTAGGAAGCACAAAACTTTTGTTCTGTGCAAGCTCACTGTACGGACAGCATAGGAAACACAGTAGAGTAGAAGAGTGCTCTTTTCTCAAAAGCAGAGTGTGTATCTTGTAACGCGAGCTAGCGTTTGTTTCCCAGTCCTAAATGGAGTTGAATCACATGCAGTTTTCGGTCCTATGAGCAAGAGTTGTTTTCTGGTAAGGAAAGTCACTATTGCGCTCCCATTGCCATACACAGTGCAAATAGCACTCGCGTCTGTTCCCAGCAAGTTCAGTGTATTGGACTGAAGAGGAGCTACTGTTCTTATCAGTTTCCTAAGCAGAGTTGAACTAGATATGTCCGTGTGTGTAGGAAGCACAGTTCTTTTGTTCTGAGCAATCTCACTGTTCGGACCCCATAGGAAACACAATAGAGTAGAAGGGTGCTCTTTTCTCAAAAGCAGAGTATGTTTCTTGTAAGGCGATCTAGCATTTGTTTCCCAGTCCTAAATGGAGTTGAATCACATGCAGTTTTTGGTCCTACGAGCAAGAGCTGTTTTCTGGTAAGAAAGTCACTATTGCGCACCCTTTGCCATACAGAGTACAAATAGCATTCGCGTCTGTTCCCAGCAAGTACAGT
This sequence comes from Peromyscus eremicus, assembly GCF_949786415.1. NCBI lineage: Eukaryota > Metazoa > Chordata > Mammalia > Rodentia > Cricetidae > Peromyscus > Peromyscus eremicus. The sequence continues at coordinate 184,329 of NW_026734974.1, read as the reverse complement.
GTATTGGACTGAAGAGGAGCTACTACTCTTGTCAGTTTCCTAAGCAGAGTTGAACTAGATATGGCCCGTGTGTAGCAAGAACAGTTCTTTTGTTCTGAGCAAGCTCACCGTTCGGACCCCATAGGAAACCCAGTGGACTAGAAGAGTGCTTTTTTCTCAAAAGCAGAGTGTGTTTCTTGTAAGGAGAGCTAGCGTTTGTTTTTCCAGTCCTAAATCGAGTTGAATCACATGCAGTTTCTTTTCCTACGAGCAAGAGTAGTTTTCTGGTAAGGAAAGTCACTATTGCGCTCCCAATGCCATACACAGTGAAAATAGCACTCGTGTCTGTTCCCAGCAAGTACAGTGTATTGGACTGAAGAGGAGCTACTGTTCTTGTCAGTTTCCTAAGCAGAGTTGAACTAGATATGGCCCGTTTGTGTAGGAAGCACAATTCTTTTGTTCTGAGCAAGCTCACTCTTCTGACCCCATAAGAAACACAGTAGAGTAGAAGAGAGATCTTTTCTCAAAAGCAGAGTGTGTTTCTCATAAGGCGATCTAGTGTTTGTTTCTCAGTCCTAAATGGAGTTGAGTCACATGCAGTTTCTGGTCGTATGAGCAAGAGTTGTTTTCTGGTAAGTAGAGTCACTATTTTGCTCCCATTGCCATACACAGTGCAAAAAGCATTTGCGTCTGTTCCCAGCAAGTACAGTGTATTGGACTGAAGAAGAGCTACTGTTCTTATCAGTTTCCTAAGCAGAGTTGAACTAGATATGGCCCGTGTGTGTAGGAATCACAGTTCTTTTGTTCTGAGCAAGCTCACTGTTCTTTCCCTATAGAAAACACAGTAGAGTAGAAGAGTGCTCTTTTCTCAAAAGCAGAGTGTGTTTCTTGTAAGGCGAGCTTGTGTTTGTTTCTCAGTCCTAAATGGAGTTGAAGCACATGCAGTTTCTGGTTCTACGAGCAAGAGTTGTTTTCTGGTAAGGAAAGTCACTATTGCGCTCCCATTGCCAAACACAGTGCAAAAAGCAATTGCGTCTCTTCCCAGCAAGCACAGTGTATTGGACTGAAGAGGAGCTACTGTTCTTATCAGTTTCCTGAGCAGAGTTGAACTAGATATGGCCTGTGTGTGTAGGAATCACAGTTCTTTTGTTCTGAGCAAGCTCACTGTTCTTTTTCTATAGGAAACACAGTAGAGTACAAGAGTCCTCTTTTCTCTAAAGCAGAATGTGTTTCTTGTAAGGCGAGCTAGTGTTTGTTTCCCAGTCCTAAATGGAGTTGAATCACATGCAGTTTCTGGTCCTACAAGCAAGAGTAGTTTTCTGGTAAGAAGAGTCACTATTGTGCTCCCATTTTCAAACACAGGGCAAATAGCACTGGCGTCTATTCCCAGCATGTACAGTGTATTGGACTGAAGAGGATCTACTGTTCTTGTAGGTTTCCTAAACAGAATTGAACTAGATATGGCCGTGTGTGTAGGAATCACAGTTCTTTTGTTCTGAGCAAGCTCACTGTTGTTTTTCTATAGGAAACACAGTAGAGTAGAAGAGTGCTCTTTTCTCTAAAGCAGAATGTGTTTCTTGTAAGGCGAGCTAGTGTTTGTTTCCCAGTCAGAAATGGAGTTGAATCCCATGCAGTTTCTGGTCCTACGAGGAAGAGTTGTTTTCTGTTAAGGAAAGTCACTATTGGGCTCCCACTTTCAAACACAGGGCAAATAGCACTGGCGTCTGTTCCCAGCATGTACAGTGTATTGGACTGAAGAGGATCTACTGTTCTTGTAGGTTTCCTAAACAGAATTGAACTAGATATGGCCGTCTGTGTAGGAAGCACAGTTATTTTGTTCTGAGCAAGCTTACTGTTGGGACCCCATAGGAAATACAGTAGAGTAGAAGAGTGCTATTTTCTCAAAAGCAGAGTATGTTTCTTGTAAGGCGAGCTTGTGTTTGTTTCCCAGTCAGAAATGGAGTTGAATCCCATGCAGTTTCTGGTCCTACGAGGAAGAGTTGTTTTCTGTTAAGGAAAGCCACTATTGGGCTCCCATTGTCATATACAGGGCAAATAGCACTGGCGTCGGTTCCCAGCATGTACAGTGTATTGGACTGAAGAGGATCTACTGTTCTTGTCTGTTTCCTAAGCAGAATTGAACTAGATATGGTCGTGTGTGTAGGAAGCACAGTTCTTTTGTTCTGAGCAAGCTCACTGTTCGGACCCCATAGGAAACACAGTAGATTAGAAGAGCGCTCTTTTCTCAAAAGCAGAGTGTGTTTCTTGTAAGGCGAGCCAGCGTTTGTTTCTCAGTCCTAAATGGAGTTGAATCACATGAAGTTTCTGGTCCTATGAGCAAGAGTTGTTTTCTGGTAAGGAAAGTCACTATTGCCCTCCCATTGCCATACACAGTACAAATAGCACTGGCGTCTGTTCCCAGCAAGTACAGTGTATTGGACTGAAGAGGAGCTACTGTTCTTATCAGTTTCCTAAGCAGAGTTGAACTAGATATGGCCCGTCTGTGTAGGAATCACAGTTCTTTTGTTCTGAGCAAGCTCACTGTTCTTTCACTATAGGAAACACAGTAGAGCAGAAGAGTGCTCTTTTCTCAAAAGCAGAGTGTGTTTCTTGTAAGGCGAGCTAGTGTTTTTTTCTCAGTCCTAAATGGAGTTGAATCACATGCAGTTTCTGGGCCTATGAGTAAGAGTTGTTTTCTGGTAAGGAAAGTCACTATTGTGCTCCCATTGCCATACACAGTGCAAATTGGACTCGCGTCTGATCCCAGCAAGTACAGTGTATTGGACTGAAGAGGAGCTATTGTTCCTGTCAGTTTCATAAGCAGAGTTGAACTATGTATGGTCCGTGTGTGTAGGAAGCACAGTTCTTTTGTTCTGAGCAAGCTCACGTTTCAGACCCCATAGAAAACACAGTAGAATAGAAGAGTGCCCTTTTCTCAAAAGCAGAGTGTGTTTCTTGTAAGGCGAGCTAGCGATTGTTTCCCAGTCCTAAATTGAGTTGAATCACATGCAGTTTCTGGTTCTACGAGCAAGAGTTGTTTTCTGGTAAGGAAAGTCACTATTGCGCTCCCATTGCCATACACAGTGCAAAAGCAATTGCGTCTCTTCCCAGCAAGTACAGTGTATTGGACTGAAGAGGAGCTACTGTTCTTATCAGTTTCCTAAGCAGAGTTGAACTAGATATGGCCCGTGTGTGTAGGAATCACAGTTCTTTTTTCTGAGCAAGCTCACTGTTCTTTCCCCATAGGAAACACAGTAGAGTATAAGAGTGCTCTTTTCTCAAAAGCAGAGTGTGTTTCTTGTAAGGCGAGCTAGTGTTTGTTTCTCAGTCCTAAATGGAGTTGAATCATATGCAGTTTCTGGTTCTACGAGCAAGAGTTGTTTTCTGGTAAGGAAAGTCACTATTGCGCTCCCATTGCCATACACAGTGCAAATAGCACTCGCGTCTGTTCCCAGCAAGTACAGTGTATTGGACTGAAGAGGAGCTACTGTTCTTATCAGTTTCCTAAGCAGAGTCGAACTAGATATTGCCCGTGTGTGTAGGAATCACAGTTCTTTTGTTCTGAGCAAGCTCACTGTTCTTTTCCTATAGGAAACACAGTAGAGTAGAAGAGTGCTCTTTTTCTCAAAAGCAGAGTGTGTTTCTTGTAAGGCGAGCTAGTGTTTGTTTCCCAGTCTTAAATGGAGTTGAATCACATGCAGTTTCTGGTCCTACAAGCAAGAGTAGTTTTCTGGTAAGAAGAGTCACTATTGTGCTCCCATTTTCAAACACAGGGCAAATAGGACTGGCGTCTGTTCCCAGCATGTACAGTGTATTGGACTGAAGAGGATCTATTGTTCTTGTCAGTTTCCTAAACAGAATTGAACTAGATATGGCTGTGTGTGTAGGAAGCACAGTTATTTTGTTCTGAGCAAGCTTACTGTTCGGACCCCATAGGAAATCCAATAGAGTAGAAGAGTTCTCCTTTCTCAAAAGCAGAGTGTGTTTCTTGTAAGGCGAGCTTGTGTTTGTTTCCCAGTCAGAAATGGAGTTGAATCCCATGCAGTTTCTGGTCCTACGAGCAAGAGTTGTTTTCTGGTAAGGAAAGTCACTATTGCGCTCCCATTGTCATACACAGGGCAAATAGCACTGGCGTCGGTTCCCAGCAAGTACAGTGTATTGGACTGAAGAGGACCTACTGTTCTTGTCAGTTTCCTAAGCAGAGTCGAACTAGATATGGCCCGTGTATGTAGGAAGCACACTTCTTTTGTTCTGAGCAAGCTCACTGTTCTTTCCCTCTAGGAAAAACAGTAGAGTAGAAGAGTGCTCTTTTCTCAAAAGCAGAGTATGTTTCTTGTAAGGCGAGCTAGTGTTTGTTTCCCAGTCCTAAATGGAGTTGAATCACATGCAGTTTCTGGTCCTATTAGCTAGAGTTGTTTTCTGGTAAGGAATGTCACTATTGTGCTCCCATTGCCATACACAGTGCAAATAGCACTTGCGTCTGTTCCCAGCAAGTAGAGTGTATTGGACTGAAGAGGAGCTACTGTTCTTGTCAGTTTCTTAAGCAGAGTTGAACTAGATATGGCCCGTGTCTGTAGGAAGCACAATTCTTTGGTTCTGAGCAAGCTCAGTTTTCAGACCCAATAGGAAACACAGTAGAGTAGAAGAGTGCTCTTTTCTCAAAAGTGGAGTGTGTTTCTTGTATGGCGAGCTAGCGTCTGTTTCCCAGTCCTATATGGAGTTGAGTCACATGCAGTTTCTGGGCCTATGAGCAAGAGTTGTTTTCTGGTAAGGAAAGTCACTATTGTGCTCCCATTGCCATACACAGTGCAAATTGCACTCGCGTCTGTTCCCAGCAAGTACAGTGTATTGGACTGAAGAGGAGCTATTGTTCCTGTCAGTTTCATAAGCAGAGTTGAACTATGTACGGTCCTTGTGTGTAGGAAGCACAGTTCTCTTGTTCTGATCAAGCTCACGTTTCAGACCCCATAGGAAACACAGTAGTGTAGAAGAGTGCCCTTTTCTCAAAAGCAGAGTGTGTTTCTTGTAAGGCGAGCTAGTGTTTGTTTCTCAGTCCTAAATGGAGTTGAATCACATGCAGTTTCTGGTTCTACGACTAAGAGTTGTTTTCTGGTAAGGAAAGTCACTATTTCACTCCCATTGCCATACACAGTGCAAAAAGCAATTGCGTCTCTTCCCAGCAAGTACAGTGTATTGGACTGAAGAGGAGCTACTGTTCTTATCAGTTTCCTAAGAGAGTCGAACTAGATATGGCCCGTGTGTGTAGGAATCACAGTTCTTTTGTTCTGAGCAAGCTCACTGTTCTTTTTCTATAGGAAACACAGTAGAGTAGAAGAGTGCTCTTTTCTCAAAAGTGGAGTGTGTTTCTTGTAAGGCGAGCTAGCGTCTGTTTCCCAGTCCTATATGGAGTTGAGTCACATGCAGTTTCTGGGCCTATGAGCAAGAGTTGTTTTCTGGTAAGGAAAGTCACTATTGTGCTCCCATTGCCATAAACAGTGCAAATTGCACTCGTGTCTGTTCCCATCAAGTACAGTGTATTGGACTGAAGAGGAGCTACTGTTCCTGTCAGTTTCATAAACGGAGTTGAACTATGTATGGCCCGTGTGTGTAGGAATCACAGTTCTTTTGTTCTGAGCAAGCTCACTGTTCTTTCCCTATAGGAAACACAGTAGAGTAGAAGAGTGCTCTTTTCTCAAAAGCAGAGTGTGTTTCTTGTAAGGCGAGCTAGTGTTTGTTTCCCAGTCCTAAATGGAGTTGAATCACACGCAGTTTCTGGTTCTACGAGCAATAGTTGTTTTCTGGTAAGGAAAGTCACTATTGTGCTCCCATTGCCATACACAGTGCACATAGCACTCGCGTCTGTTCCCAGCAAGTACAGTGTATTGGACTGAAGAGCAGCTACTGTTCTTATCAGTTTCCTAAGCAGAGTCGAACTAGATATTGCCCGTGTGTGTAGGAAGCACAGTTCTTTTTTTCTGTGCAAGCTCACTGTTCTTTCCCTATAGGAAACACAGTAGAGTAGAAGAGTGCTCTTTTCTCAAAAGCAGAGTATGTTTCTTGTAAGGCGAGCCAGTGTTTGTTTCCCAGTCCTAAATGGAGTTGAATCACTTGCAGTTTCTGGTCCTACAAGCAAGAGAAGTTTTCTTGTAAGAAGAGTCACTTTTGTGCTCCCATTTTCAAACACAGGGCAAATAGCACTGGCGTCTGTTCCCAACATGTACAGTGTATTGGACTGAAGAGGATCTACTGTTCTTGTCAGTTTCCTAAGCAGAGTTGAACTAGATATGGCCCGTTTGTGTAGGAAGCACAATTCTTTTGTTCTGAGCAGGCTCACTGTTCGGACCCCATAGGAAACACAGTAGAGTAGAAGAGTGCTCTTTTCTCAAAAGCAGAGTGTGTGTCTTGTAAGGCGAGCTAGCGTTTATTTCCCAGTTCTAAATGGAGTTGAATCACATGCAGTTTTTGGTCCTACCAGCAAGAGTTGTTTTCTGGTAAGGAAAGTCACTATTGCGCTCCCATTGCCATACACTGTGCAAATAGCACTCGCGTCTCTTCCCAGCAAGCACAGTGTATTGGAATGAAGAGGATCTACTGTTCTTGTCAGTTTCCTAATCAGAATTTAACTAGATATAACCCGTGTGTGTAGGAAGCACAGTTCTTTTGTTCTGAGCAAGCTCACTCTTCTGACCCCATAAGAAACACAGTAGAGTAGAAGAGAGATCTTTTCTCAAAAGCAGAGTGTGTTTCTCATAAGGCGATCTAGTGTTTGTTTCTCAGTCCTAAATGGAGTTGAGTCACATGCAGTTTCTGGTCGTATGAGCAAGAGTTGTTTTCTGGTAAGAAGAGTCACTATTTTGCTCCCATTGCCATACACAGTGCAAAAAGCAATTGCGTCTGTTCCCAGCAAGTACAGTGTATTGGACTGAAGAGGAGCTACTGTTCTTATCAGTTTCCTAAGCAGAGTTGAACTAGATATGGCCCGTGTGTGTAGGAATCACAGTTCTTTTGTTCTGAGCAAGCTCTCTGTTCTTTCCCTATAGGAAACACAGTAGAGTAGAAGAGTGCTCTTTTCTCAAAAGCAGAGTGTGTTTCTTGTAAGGCGAGCTTGTGTTTGTTTCTCAGTCCTAAATGGAGTTGAATCACATGCAGTTTCTGGTTCTACGAGCAAGAGTTGTTTTCTGGTAAGGAAAGTCACTATTGCGCTCCCATTGCCATACACAGTGCAAAAAGCAATTGCGTCTCTTCCCAGCAAGTACAGTGTATTGGACTGAAGAGGAGCTACTGTTCTTATCAGTTTCCTGAGCAGAGTTGAACTAGATATGGCCCGTGTGTAGGAATCACAGTTCTTTTTTCTGAGCAAGCTCACTGTTCTTTCCCTATAGGAAACACAGTAGAGTAGAAGAGTGCTCTTTTCTCAAAAGCAGAGTGTGTTTCTTGTAAGGCGAGCTAGTGTTTGTTTCTCAGTCCTAAATGGAGTTGAATCACTTGCAGTTTCTGGTCCTACAAGCAAGAGAAGTTTTCTTGTAAGAAGAGTCACTTTTGTGCTCCCATTTTCAAACACAGGGCAAATAGCACTGGCGTCTGTTCCCAACATGTACAGTGTATTGGACTGAAGAGGATCTACTGTTCTTGTCAGTTTCCTAAGCAGAGTTGAACTAGATATGGCCCGTTTGTGTAGGAAGCACAATTCTTTTGTTCTGAGCAAGCTCACTGTTCGGACCCCATAGGAAACACAGTAGAGTAGAAGAGTGCTCTTTTCTCAAAAGCAGAGTGTGTGTCTTGTAAGGCGAGCTAGCGTTTATTTCCCAGTTCTAAATGGAGTTGAATCACATGCAGTTTTTGGTCCTACCAGCAAGAGTTGTTTTCTGGTAAGGAAAGTCACTATTGCGCTCCCATTGCCATACACTGTGCAAATACCACTCGCGTCTCTTCCCAGCAAGCACAGTGTATTGGAATGAAGAGGATCTACTGTTCTTGTCAGTTTCCTAATCAGAATTTAACTAGATATGACCCGTGTGTGTAGGAAGCACAGTTCTTTTGTTCTGAGCAAGCTCACTCTTCTGACCCCATAAGAAACACAGTAGAGTAGAAGAGAGATCTTTTCTCAAAAGCAGAGTGTGTTTCTCATAAGGCGATCTAGTGTTTGTTTCTCAGTCCTAAATGGAGTTGAGTCACATGCAGTTTCTGGTCGTATGAGCAAGAGTTGTTTTCTTGTAAGAAGAGTCACTATTTTGCTCCCATTGCCATACACAGTGCAAAAAGCAATTGCGTCTGTTCCCAGCAAGTACAGTGTATTGGACTGAAGAGGAGCTACTGTTCTTATCAGTTTCCTAAGCAGAGTTGAACTAGATATGGCCCGTGTGTGTAGGAAACACAGTTCTTTTGTTCTGAGCAAGCTCTCTGTTCTTTCCCTATAGGAAACACAGTAGAGTAGAAGAGTGCTCTTTTCTCAAAATAGAGTGTGTTTCTTGTAAGGCGAGCTTGTGTTTGTTTCTCAGTCCTAAATGGAGTTGAATCACATGCAGTTTCTGGTTCTACGAGCAAGAGTTGTTTTCTGGTAAGGAAAGTCACTATTGCGCTCCCATTGCCATACACAGTGCAAAAAGCAATTGCGTCTCTTCCCAGCAAGTACAGTGTATTGGACTGAAGAGGAGCTACTGTTCTTATCAGTTTCCTGAGCAGAGTTGAACTAGATATGGCCCGTGTGTAGGAATCACAGTTCTTTTGTTCTGAGCAAGCTCACTGTTCTTTCCCTATAGGAAACACAGTAGAGTAGAAGAGTGCTCTTTTCTCAAAAGCAGAGTATGTTTCTTGTAAGGCGAGCCAGTGTTTGTTTCCCAGTCCTAAATGGAGTTGAATCACTTGCAGTTTCTGGTCCTACAAGCAAGAGTAGTTTTCTTGTAAGAAGAGTCACTTTTGTGCTCCCATTTTCAAACACAGGGCAAATAGCACTGGCGTCTGTTCCCAACATGTACAGTGTATTGGACTGAAGAGGCTCTACTGTTCTTGTCAGTTTCCTAAGCAGAGTTGAACTAGATATGGCCCGTTTGTGTAGGAAGCACAATTCTTTTGTTCTGAGCAAGCTCACTGTTCGGACCCCATAGGAAACACAGTAGAGTAGAAGAGTGCTCTTTTCTCAAAAGCAGAGTGTGTGTCTTGTAAGGCGAGCTAGCGTTTATTTCCCAGTTCTAAATGGAGTTGAATCACATGCAGTTTTTGGTCCTACCAGCAAGAGTTGTTTTCTGGTAAGGAAAGTCACTATTGCGCTCCCATTGCCATACACTGTGCAAATAGCACTCGCGTCTCTTCCCAGCAAGCACAGTGTATTGGAATGAAGAGGATCTTCTGTTCTTGTCAGTTTCCTAATCAGAATTTAACTAGATATGACCCGTGTGTGTAGGAAGCACAGTTCTTTTGTTCTGAGCAAGCTCACTCTTCTGACCCCATAAGAAACACAGTAGAGTAGAAGAGTGCTCTTTTCTCAAAAGCAGAGTGTGTTTCTCATAAGGCGATCTAGTGTTTGTTTCTCAGTCCTAAATGGAGTTGAGTCACATGCAGTTTCTGGTCGTATGAGCAAGAGTTGTTTTCTGGTAAGAAGAGTCACTATTTTGCTCCCATTGCCATACACAGTGCAAAAAGCAATTGCGTCTGTTCCCAGCAAGTACAGTGTATTGGACTGAAGAGGAGCTATTGTTCTTATCAGTTTCCTAAGCAGAGTTGAACTAGATATGGCCCGTGTGTGTAGGAATCACAGTTCTTTTGTTCTGAGCAAGCTCATTGTTCTTTCCCTATAGGAAACCCAGTAGAGTAGAAGAGTGCTCTTTTCTCAAAAGCAGAGTGTGTTTCTTGTAAGGCGAGCTAGTGTTTGTTTCCCAGTCCTAAATGGAGTTGAATCACATGCAGTTTCTGGTCCTACAAGCAAGAGTAGTTTTCTGGTTAGAAGAGTCACTATTGTGCTCCCATTTTCAAACACAGGGCAAATAGCACTGGCGTCTGTTCCCAGCATGTACAGTGTATTGGACTGAAGAGGATCTATTGTTCTTGTCAGTTTCCTAAACAGAATTGAACTAGATATGGCTGTGTGTGTAGGAAGCACAGTTATTTTGTTCTGAGCAAGCTTACTGTTCGGACCCCATAGGAAATACAATAGAGTAGAAGAGTGCTCTTTTCTCAAAAGCAGAGTGTGTTTCTTGTAAGGCGAGCTTGTGTTTGTTTCCCAGTCAGAAATGGAGTTGAATCCCATGCAGTTTCTGGTCCTACGAGCAAGAGTTGTTTTCTGGTAAGGAAAGTCACTATTGCGCTCCCATTGTCATACACAGGGCAAATAGCACTGGCGTCGGTTCCCAGCAAGTACAGTGTATTGGACTGAAGAGGACCTACTGTTCTTGTCAGTTTCCTAAGCAGAGTTGAACTAGATATGGCCCGTGTTTGTAGGAAGCATAGTTCTTTTGTTCTGAGCAAGCTCACGTTTCAGACCCCATAGGAAACACAGTAGAGTAGAAGAGTGCCCTTTTCTCAAAAGCAGAGTGTGTTTCTTATAAGGCGAGCTAGTGTTTGTTTCCCAGTCCTAAATGGAGTTGAATCACATGCTGTTTCTGGTTCTACGAGCAATAGTTGTTTTCTGGTAAGGAAAGTCACTATTGCGCCCCCATTGCCATACACAGTGCAAATAGCACTCGCGTCTCTTCCCAGCAAGTACAGTGTATTGGACTGAAGAGGAGCTACTGTTCTTATCAGTTTCCTAAGCAGAGTCGAACTAGATATGGCCCGTGTATGTAGGAAGCACACTTCTTTTTTCTGAGCAATCTCACTGTTCTTTCCCTCTAGGAAACACAGTAGAGTAGAAGAGTGCTCTTTTCTCAAAAGCAGAGTATGTTTCTTGTAAGGCGAGCTAGTGTTTGTTTCCCAGTCCTAAATGGAGTTGAATCACATGCAGTTTCTGGTCCTACTAGCAAGAGTTGTTTTCTGGTAAGGAATGTCACTATTGTGCTCCCATTGCCATACACAGTGAAAATGGCACTCGCGTCTGTTCCCAGCAAGTAGAGTGTATTGGAGTGAAGAGGAGCTAGTGTTCTTGTCAGTTTCTTAAGCAGAGTTTAACTAGATATGGCCCGTGTCTGTAGGAAGCACAATTCTTTGGTTCTGAGCAAGCTCAGTTTTCAGACCCAATAGGAAACACAGTAGAGTAGAAGAGTGCTCTTTTCTCAAAAGTGGAGTGTGTTTCTTGTAAGGCGAGCTAGCGTCTGTTTCCCAGTCCTATATGGAGTTGAGTCACATGCAGTTTCTGGGCCTATGAGCAAGAGTTGTTTTCTGGTAAGGAAAGTCACTATTGTGCTCCCATTGCCATACACATTGCAAATTGCACTCGCTTCTGTTCCCAGCAAGTACAGTGTATTGGACTGAAGAGGAGCTATTGTTCCTGTCAGTGTCATAAGCAGAGTTGAACTATGTATGGTCCTTGTGTGTAGGAAGCACAGTTCTTTTGTTCTGAGCAAGCTCACGTTTCAGACCCCATAGGAAACACAGTAGAGTAGAAGAGTGCCCTTTTCTCAAAAGCAGAGTGTGTTTCTTGTAAGGCGAGCTAGTGTTTGTTTCTCAGTCCTAAATGGAGTTGAATCACATGCAGTTTCTGGTTCTACGAGCAAGAGTTGTTTTCTGGTAAGGAAAGTCACTATTGCGCTCCCATTGCCATACACAGTGCAAAAAGCAATTGCGTCTCTTCCCAGCAAGTACAGTGTATTGGACTGAAGAGGAGCTACTGTTCTTATCAGTTTCCTAAGCAGAGTCGAACTAGATATGGCCCGTGTGTGTAGGAATCACAGTTCTTTTGTTCTGAGCAAGCTGACTGTTCTTTTTCTATAGGAAACACAGTAGAGTAGAAGAGTGCTCTTTTCTCAAAAGTGGAGTGTGTTTCTTGTAAGGCGAGCTAGCGTCTGTTTCCCAGTCCTATATGGAGTTGAGTCACATGCAGTTTCTGGGCCTATGAGCAAGAGTTGTTTTCTGGTAAGGAAAGTCACTATTGTGCTCCCATTGCCATAAACAGTGCAAATTGCACTCGTGTCTGTTCCCAGCAAGTACAGTGTATTGGACTGAAGAGGAGCTACTCTTCCTGTCAGTTTCATAAATGGAGTTGAACTATGTATGGCCCGTGTGTGTAGGAATCACAGTTCTTTTGTTCTGAGCAAGCTCACTGTTCTTTCCCTATAGGAAACACAGTAGAGCAGAAGAGTGCTCTTTTCTCAAAAGCAGAGTGTGTTTCTTGTAAGGCGAGCTAGTGTTTGTTTCCCAGTCCTAAATGGAGTTGAATCACATGCAGTTTCTGGTTCTACGAGCAATAGTTGTTTTCTGGTAAGTAAAGTCACTATTGCGCTCCCATTGCCATACACAATGCAAATAGCACTCGCGTCTGTTCCCAGCAAGTACAGTGTATTGGACTGAAGAGCAGCTACTGTTCTTATCAGTTTCCTAAGCAGAGTCGATCTAGATATTGCCCGTGTGTGTAGGAAGCACAGTTCTTTTTTTCTGTGCAAGCTCACTGTTCTTTCCCTATAGGAAACACAGTAGAGTAGAAGAGTGCTCTTTTCTCAAAAGCAGAGTATGTTTCTTGTAAGGCGAGCCAGTGTTTGTTTCCCAGTCCTAAATGGAGTTGAATCACTTGCAGTTTCTGGTCCTACAAGCAATAGTAGTTTTCTTGTAAGAAGAGTCACTTTTGTGCTCCCATTTTCAAACACAGGGCAAATAGCACTGGCGTCGGTTCCCAACATGTACAGTGTATTGGACTGAAGAGGATCTACTGTTCTTGTCAGTTTCCTAAGCAGAGTTGAACTAGATATGGCCCGTTTGTGTAGGAAGCACAATTCTTTTTTTCTGAGCAAGCTCACTCTTCTGACCCCATAAGAAACACAGTAGAGTAGAAGAGAGATCTTTTCTCAAAAGCAGAGTTTGTTTCTCATAAGGCGATCTAGTGTTTGTTTCTCAGTCCTAAATGGAGTTGAGTCACATGCAGTTTCTGGTCGTATGAGCAAGAGTTGTTTTCTGGTAAGAAGAGTCACTATTGTGCTCCCATTGCCATACACAGTGCAAATAGCACTTGCGTCTGTTCCCAGCAAGTAGAGTGTATTGGACTGAAGAGGAGCTACTGTTCTTGTCAGTTTCTTAAGCAGAGTTTAACTAGATATGGCCCGTGTCTGTAGGAAGCACAATTCTTTGGTTCTGAGCAAGCTCAGTTTTCAGACCCAATAGGAAACACAGTAGAGTAGAAGAGTGCTCTTTTCTCAAATGTGGAGTGTGTTTCTTGTAAGGCGAGCTAGCGTCTGTTTCCCAGTCCTATATGGAGTTGAGTCACATGCAGTTTCTGGGCCTATGAGCAAGAGTTGTTTTCTGGTAAGGAAAGTCACTATTGTGCTCCCATTGCCATACACAGTGCAAATTGCACTCGCGTCTGTTCCCAGCAAGTACAGTGTATTGGACTGAAGAGGAGCTATTGTTCCTGTCAGTTTCATAAGCAGAGTTGAACTATGTATGGTCTTTGTGTGTAGGAAGCACAGTTCTTTTGTTCTGAGCAAGCTCACGTTTCAGACCCCATAGGAAACACAGTAGAGAAGAAGAGTGCCCTTTTCTCAAAAGCAGAGTGTGTTTCTTGTAAGGCGAGCTAGTGTTTGTTTCTCATTCCTAAATGGAGTTGAATCACATGCAGTTTCTGATTCTACGAGCAAGAGTTGTTTTCTGGTAAGGAAAGTCACTGTTGAGCTCCCATTGCCATACACAGTGCAAAAAGCAATTGCGTCTCTTCCCAGGAAGTACAGTGTATTGGACTGAAGAGGAGCTACTGTTCTTATCAGTTTCCTAAGCAGAGTCGAACTAGATATGGCCCGTGTGTGTAGGAATCACAGTTCTTTTGTTCTGAGCAAGCTCACTGTTCTTTTTCTATAGGAAACACAGTAGAGTAGAAGAGTGCTCTTTTCTCAAAAGTGGAGTGTGTTTCTTGTAAGGCGAGCTAGCGTCTGTTTCCCAGTCCTATATGGAGTTGAGTCACATGCAGTTTCTGGGATTATGAGCAAGAGTTGTTTTCTGGTAAGGAAAGTCACTATTGTGCTCCCATTGCCATAAACAGTGCAAATTGCACTCGTGTCTGTTCCCAGCAAGTACAGTGTATTGGACTGAAGAGGAGCTACTCTTCCTGTCAGTTTCATAAACGGAGTTGAACTATGTATGGCCCGTGTGTGTAGGAATCACAGTTCTTTTGTTCTGAGCAAGCTCACTGTTCTTTCCCTATAGGAAACACAGTAGAGTAGAAGAGTGCTCTTTTCTCAAAAGCAGAGTGTGTTTCTTGTATGGCGAGCTAGTGTTTGTTTCCCAGTCCTAAATGGAGTTGAATCACATGCAGTTTCTGGTTCTACGAGCAATAGTTGTTTTCTGGTAAGGAAAGTCACTATTGCGCTCCCATTGCCATACACAGTGCAAATAGCACTCGCGTCTGTTCCCAGCAAGTACAGTGTATTGGACTGAAGAGCAGCTACTGTTCTTATCAGTTTCCTAAGCAGAGTCGAACTAGATATTGTCCGTGTGTGTAGGAAGCACAGTTCTTTTTTTCTGTGCAAGCTCACTGTTCTTTCCCTGTAGGAAACACAGTAGAGTAGAAGAGTGCTCTTTTCTCAAAAGCAGAGTATGTTTCTTGTAAGGCGAGCCAGTGTTTGTTTCCCAGTCCTAAATGGAGTTGAATCACTTGCAGTTTCTGGTCCTACAAGCAAGAGTAGTTTTCTTGTAAGAAGAGTCACTTTTGTGCTCCCATTTTCAAACACAGGGCAAATAGCACTGGCGTCTGTTCCCAACATGTACAGTGTATTGGACTGAAGAGGATCTACTGTTCTTGTCAGTTTCCTAAGCGGAGTTGAACTAGATATGGCCCGTTTGTGTAGGAAGCACAATTCTTTTGTTCTGAGCAAGCTCACTGTTCGGACCCCATAGGAAACACAGTAGAGTAGAAGAGTGCTCTTTTCTCAAAAGCAGAGTGTGTGTCTTGTAAGGCGAGCTAGCGTTTATTTCCCAGTTCTAAATGGAGTTGAATCACATGCAGTTTTTGGTCCTACCAGCAAGAGTTGTTTTCTGGTAAGGAAAGTCACTATTGCGCTCCCATTGCCATACACAGTGCAAAAAGCAATTGCGTCTGTTCCCAGCAAGTACAGTGTATTGGACTGAAGAGGAGCTACTGTTCTTATCAGTTTCCTAAGCAGAGTTGAACTAGATATGGCCCGTGTGTGTAGGAATCACAGTTCTTTTGTTCTGAGCAAGCTCACTTTTATTCCCTATAGGAAACATAGTAGAGTAGAAGAGTGCTCTTTTCTCAAAAGCAGAGTGTGTTTCTTGTAAGGCGAGCTTGTGTTTGTTTCCCAGTCAGAAATGGAGTTGAATCCCATGCAGTTTCTGGTCCTACGAGCAAGAGTTGTTTTCTGGTAAGGAAAGTCACTATTGCGCTCCCATTGCCATACACAGTGCAAAAAGCAATTGCGTCTCTTCCCAGCAAGTACAGTGTATTGGACTGAAGAGGAGCTACTGTTCTTATCAGTTTCCTAAGCAGAGTCGAACTAGATATGGCCTGTGTGTGTAGGAATCACAGTTCTTTTGTTCTGAGCAAGCTCACTGTTCTTTTTCTATAGGAAACACAGTAGAGTAGAAGAGTGCTCTTTTCTCTAAAGTAGATTGTGTTTCTTGTAAGGCGAGCTAGTGTTTGTTTCCCAGTCCTAAATGGAGTTGAATCACATGCAGTTTCTGGTCCTACAAGCAAGAGTAGTTTTCTGGTAATAAGAGTCACTATTGTGCTCCCATTTTCAAACACAGGGCAAATAGCACTGGCGTCTGTTCCCAGCATGTACAGTGTATTGGACTGAAGAGGATCTATTGTTCTTGTCAGTTTCCTAAACAGAACTGAACTAGATATGGCTGTGTGTGTAAGAAGCACAGTTATTTTGTTCTGAGCAAGCTTACTGTTCGGACACCATAGGAAATACAATAGAGTAGAAGAGTGCTCTTTTCTCAAAAGCAGAGTGTGTTTCTTGTAAGGCGAGCTTGTGTTTGTTTCCCAGTCAGAAATGGAGTTGAATCCCATGCAGTTTCTGGTCCTACGAGCAAGAGTTGTTTTCTGGTAAGGAAAGTCACTATTGTGCTCCCATTGTCATACACAGGGCAAATAGCACTGGCGTCGATTCCCAGCAAGTACAGTGTATTGGACTGAAGAGGACCTACTGTTCTTGTCAGTTTCCTAAGCAGAATTGAACTAGATATGGCGCGTGTTTGTAGGAAGCATAGTTCTTTTGTTCTGAGCAAGCTCACGTTTCAGACCCCATAGGAAACACAGTAGAGTAGAAGAGTGCCCTTTTCTCAAAAGCAGAGTGTGTTTCTTCTAAGGCGAGCTCGTGTTTGTTTCCCAGTCCTAAATGGAGTTGAGTCACATGCTGTTTCTGGTTCTACGAGCAATAGTTGTTTTCTGGTAAGGAAAGTCACTATTGCGCTCCCATTGCCATACACAGTGCAAATAGCACTCGCGTCTGTTCCCAGCAAGTACAGTGTATTGGACTGAAGAGGAGCTACTGTTCTTATAGTTTCCTAAGCAGAGTCGAACTAGATATGGCCCGTGTATGTAGGAAGCACACTTCTTTTGTTCTGAACAAGCTCACTGTTCTTTCCCTCTAGGAAACACAGTAGAGTAGAAGAGTGCTCTTTTCTCAAAAGCAGAGTATGTTTCTTGTAAGGCAAGCTAGTGTTTGTTTCCCAGTCCTAAATGGAGTTGAATCACATGCAGTTTCTGGTCCTAATAGCAAGAGTTGTTTTCTGGTAAGGAATGTCACTATTGTGCTCCCATTGCCATACACAGTGCAAATAGCACTCGCGTCTGTTCCCAGCAAGTAGAGTGTATTGGACTGAAGAGGAGCTACTGTTCTTGTCAGTTTCTTAAGCAGAGTTGAACTAGATATGGCCCGTGTCTGTAGGAAGCACAATTCTTTGGTTCTGAGCAAGCTCAGTTTTCAGACCCAATAGGAAACACAGTAGAGTAGAAGAGTGCTCTTTTCTCAAAAGTGGAGTGTGTTTCTTGTATGGCGAGCTAGCGTCTGTTTCCCAGTCCTATATGGAGTTGAGTCACATGCAGTTTCTGGGCCTATGAGCAAGAGTTGTTTTCTGGTAAGGAAAGTCACTATTGTGCTCCCATTGCCATACACAGTGCAAATTGCACTCGCGTCTGTTCCCAGCAAGTACAGTGTATTGGACTGAAGAGGAGCTATTGTTCCTGTCAGTTTCATAAGCAGAGTTGAATTATGTATGGTCCTTGTGTGTAGGAAGCACAGTTCTTTTGTTCTGAGCAAGCTCACGTTTCAGACCCCATAGGAAAAACAGTAGAGTAGAAGAGTGCCCTTTTCTCAAAAGCAGAGTGTGTTTCTTGTAAGGCGTGCTTGTGTTTGTTTCTCAGTCCTAAATGGAGTTGAATCCCATGCAGTTTCTGGTCCTACGAGCAAGAGTTGTTTTCTGGTAAGGAAAGTCACTATTGCGCTCCCATTGTCATACACAGGGCAAATATAACTGGCGTCGGTTCCCAGCATGTACAGTGTATTGGACTGATGAGGATCTACTGTTCTTGTCTGTTTCCTAAGCAGAATTGAACTAGATATGGCCGTGTGTGTAGGAAGCACCGTTCTTTTGTTCTGAGCAAGCTCACTGTTCGGACCCCATAGGAAACACAGTAGAGTAGAAGAGTGCTCTTTTCTCAAAAGCAGAGAGTGTTTCTTGTAAGGCGAGCCAGCGTTTGTTTCTCAGTCCTAAATGGAGTTGAGTCACATGCAGTTTCTGGTCCTATGAGCAAGAGTATTTTTCTAGTAAGAGGAGTCACTACTGAGCTCCCATTGCCATACACAGTGCAAATAGCACTTGTGTCTGTTTCCAGCAAGTACAGTGTATTGGACTGAAGAGGGGCTACTGTTCCTGTAAGTTTCCTAAGCAGAGTTGAACGAGATATGGCCCGTGCGTGTAGGAAGCACAGTTCCTTTGTTGTGAGCAAGCTCACTGTTCTGGCCCTATAGGAAACACAGTAGAGTAGAAAAGGGCTCTTTTCTCAAAAGCAGAGTGTGTTTCTTCTAAGGCGAGCTAGCGTTTGTTTCTCAGTCCTAAATGGAGTTGAATCAAATGCAGTTTTTGGTCCTACGAGCAAGAGTTGTTTTCTGGTAAGAAGAGTCAGTATTGCGCTCCCATTGCCATACACAGTACATATAGCACTCGCGTTTGTTTAATGCAAGTACAGTGTATTGGTCTGAAGAGGAGCTACTGTTGTTGTCAGTTTCCTAAGCAGAGTTGAACTAGATACTGCCCGTGTGTGTAGGAAGCATAGTTCTTTTGTTCTGACCAAGCTCACTGTTCAAACCCCATAGGAAACACAGTAGAGTAGAAGAGTGCTCTTTTCTCAAAAGCAGAGTGTGTTTCTTTTAAGGCGAGCTAGCATTTGTTTCCCAGTCCTAAATGGAGTTGAAATACACATGCAGTTTCTGGTCCTACGAGCAAGCGTTGTTTTCTGGTAAGAAGAGTCACTATTGCGCTCCCATTTTCATACACAATGCAAATAGCACAGGCGTCTGTTCCCAGCAAGTACAGTGTATTGGACTGAAGAGGATCTACTGTTTTTGTCAGTTTCCTGAGCACAATTGAACTAGATATGGCCATGTGTAGGATGCACAGTTCTTTTTTTCTGAGCAAGCTCACTGTTCTGGCCCTATAGGAAACACATTAGAATAGAAGAGTGCTGTTTTCTCAAAAGCAGAGTGTGTTTCTTGTAAGGCGAGCTAGCGTTTGTTTCCAAGTTCTAAATGGAGTTGAATCACATGCAGTTTTTGGTCCTACACGCAAGAGTGGTTTTCGGTTAAGGAAAGTCACTATTGCACTCCCATTGCCATACACAGTGCAAATAGCCCTCGTATCTGTTCCCAGCAAGTACAGTGTATTGGGCTGAAGAGGAGCTAATGTTCTTGTCAATTTCCTAAGCAGAGTTGAACTAGATATGGCCCGTGTGTGTAGGAAGCACCGTTCTTTTGTTTTGAGCAAGCTCACTGTTCGAACACCATAGGAAACACAGTAGAGTAGAAGAGTTCTCTTTTCTCAAAAGCAGACTGTGTTTCTTGTAAGGCGAGCTAGCATTTGTTTCCCAGTCCTAAATGGAGTTGAAATACACATGCAGTTTCTGGTCCTACGAGCAAGAGTTGTTTTCTCTTAAGAAGAGTCACTATTGCGCTCCCTTTGCCATACACAGTGCAAATACCACTCGCTTCTGTTTCCAACAAGTACAGTGTATTGGACTGAAGAGGAGCTACTGTTCTTGTCAGTTTCCTAAGCAGAGTTGAACTAGATATGGCCCGTGTGTGTAGGAAGCACAGTTCTTTTGTTCTCTGCAAGCTCACTGTTCTGGTCCTACAGGAAACACAGTAGAGTAGAAGAGTGCTCTTTCCTCAAAAGCAGATTGTGTTACTAGTAAGGCGAGCTAGTGTTTGTTTCCCAGTCCTAAATGGAGTTGAATCACATGCAGTTTCTGGTTCTAAGAGCAAGAGTTGTTTTCTGGTAAGAAGAGTCACTGTTGTGCTCCCATTGCTGTTCACAGTGCAAATAGCACTCGCGTCTGTTCCCAGCAAGTACAGTGTATTGGACTGAAGAGGAGCTACTGTTCTTGTTAGTTTCCTAAGCAGAGTTGAACTAGATATGGCCCGTGTGTGTAGGAAGCACAGTTCTTTTGTTCTGAGCAAGCTCACTGTTCTGGCGCTATAGGAAACACTGTAGAGTAGAAGAGTGCTGTTTTCTCAAAAGCAGAGTGTGTTTCTTTTAAGGCGAGCTAGCGTTTGTTTCCAAGTCCTAAATGGAGTTGAATCACATGCAGTTTCTGGTCCTACACGCAAGAGTTGTTTTCTGGTAAGGAAAGTCACTATTGCGCTCCCATTGCTATACACAATGCAAATAGCACTCGCATCTGTTCCCAGCAAGTACAGTGTATTGGACTGAAGAGGAGCTACTGTTCATGTCATTTTCCTAAGCAGAGTTCAATTAGATATGGCGTGAGTGTGTAGGAAGCACAGTTCTTTTGTTCTGAGCAAGCTCACTATTCGGACCCCATAGAAAACACAGTAGAGTAGAAGAGTGCTCTTTACTCAAAAAGAAGACTGTGTTTCTTGTAAGGCGAGCTAATGTTTCTTTCCCAGTCCTAAATGGAGTTGAATCACATACAGTTTTTGGTCCTACGAGCAAGAGTTGTTTTTTGGTAAGGAAAGTCACTATTGCGCTCCATTTCCTTACACAGTGCAAATAGCACTCGCGTCTGTTCGAAGCAAGTACAGTGTATTGGACTGAAGAGGAGCTACTGTTCTCATCAGTTTCCAAAGCAGAGTTGATCTAGATATGGCCCGTGTGTGTAGGAAGCACAGTTCTTTTGTTCTGAGAAAGTTCACTGTTCTGGCCCTATAGGAAACACTGTAGAGTAGAAGAGTGATCTTTTCTAAAAAACTGAGTGTGTTTCATGTCAGGCGAGCTAGCGTTTGTTTCCCAGTCCAAAATGGAGCTGAATCACATGCAGTTTCAGGTCCTAGGAGCAAGAGTTGTTTTCTGGTAAGAAGAGTCACTATTGTGCTCCCATTGCCATACATAGTGCAAATAGCACTCGCGTCTGTTCCCAGCAAGTACAGTGTATTTGACTGAAGAGGAGCTACTCTTCTTGTCAGTTTCCTAAGCAGAGTTGAACTAGATATGGCCCGTGTGTGTAGGAAGCACAGTTCTTTTGTTCTGAGCAAGCTCACTGTTTTGGCCCTATAGGAAACACAGTATAGTAGAAGAGTGCTCTTTTCTCAAAAGCAGAAAGTGTTTCTTGTAAGGCAAGCTAGTGTTTGTTTCTCAGTTCTAAATGGAGTAAATCACATGCAGTTTCTGGTCCTACGAGCAAGAGTTGTTTTCTGGTAAGAAGAGTCACTATTGCGCTCCAATTGCGATACACAGTGCAAATAGCACTCGCGTCTGTTCCCAGCAAGTACAGTGTATTGGACTGAAGCGGAGCTACTGTTCTTGTCAGTTTCCTATGCAGAATTGAACTAGATATGGCCCGTGTCTAGGAAGCACAGTTCTTTTTTTCTGAGCAAGCTCACTGTTCTGGCCCTACAGGAAACACAGTAGAGTAGAAGAGTGCTCTTTTTTCAAAAGCAGAGTGTTTTTCTTGAAAGGCGAGCTAGCGTTTGTTTCCCAGTCCTAAATCGAGTTGAATCACATGCAGTTTCTGGTCCTACGAGCAACAGTTGTTTTTGCTAAGAAGAGTCACTATTGCGCTCCCTTTGTCATTCACAGTGCAAATAGCACTGGCGTCTGTTCCCAGCAAGTACAGTGTATTGGACTGAAGAGGATCTACTGTTCTTGTCAGTTTCCTAAGCAGAGTTGAATTAGATATGGCCCGTGTGTCTAGGAAGCATGGTTCTTTTGTTCTGAGCAAGCTCACTGTTCGGACCCTATAGGAAACACAGTAGAGTAGAAGTGACCTTTTCTCAACGCAGAGCGTGTTTTTTGTAAGGCGAGCTAGCGTTTGTTTCCCAGTCCTAAGTGGAGTTGAATAACATGCAGTTTTTGGTCCTATGAGCAAGAGTTGTTTTCTGGTAATAAGAGTAACTATTGCGCTCCCATTGTCATACAGAGGGCAAATAGCCCTGGGGTCTGTTCCCAGCATGTACAGTGTATTGGACTGAAGAAGATCTACTGTTCTTGTCAGGATCCTAAGAAGAGTTGAATTACATATGGCGCGAGTGTGTATGAAGCACAGTTTTTTTGTTCTCAGCAACCTCACAGTTCGGACGGCATAGAACTCACAGTAGAATTGAAAAGTGTACTTTACTCAAGAAGAAGAGTGTGTTTCTTGTAAGGTGAGCTAGCGTTTGTTTCCCAGGCCAAAATGGAGTTGAATGACATTCACTTTCTGGTCCTACTAACAAGAGTTGTTTTCTGGTAAGAAGAGTAACTATTGTGCTCCCATTGCTGTACACAGTGCAAATAGCACTCGCGTATGTGCCCAGCAAGTACAGTGTATTGGACTGAAGAGGAGCTACTGTTCTCGTCAGTTTCCTAAGCAGAGTTGAACTAGGTATGGCTCGTGTGTGTAGGAAGCACAGTTCTTTTGTTCTGAGCAAGCTCACTGTTCTGGCCCTATAGGAAACACAGTAGAGTAGAAGAGTGCTCTTTTCTCAAAGCAGAGTGTGTTTCTTGTAAGGCGGGCTAGCGTTTGTTTCCCAGTCCTAATTGGAGTTGAATCACATGCAGTTTCTGGTCCTAGAAGTAAGAGTTGTTTTCTGGTAAGAAGAGTCACTATTGCGCTCCCATTGTCATACACAGCGCAAATAGCACTGGCTTCTGTTCCCAGCATGTACAGTGTATTGGACTGAAGAGGTTCTACTGTTCTTTCAGGTTCCTAAGCAGAGTTGAACTAGATATGGCCCATGTGTGTAGGAAGCACAGTTCTTTTGTACTCAGCAAGCTCACTGTTCTGGCCCTATAGGAAACACAGTAGAGTAGAAGAGTGCTCTTTCCTCAAAAGCAGAGTGTGTTTCTTTTAAGTCGAGCTAGCGTTTGTTTCCCAGTCCTAAATGTAGTTGAATCACATGCAGTTTCTGGTCCTACGAGCAAGAATTGTTTTGTGGTAAGAAGAGTCACTATTGCGCTCCCATTGTCATACACAATGCAAATAGCACTGGCGTATGTTCCCAGCAAGTACAGTGTATTAGACTGAAGAGGATCTACTGTTCTTGTCAGTTTCCTAATCAAAATTGAACTAGATATGGCCATGTGTAGGAAGCACAGTTCTTTTGTTCTGAGCAAGCTCACTGGTCTGGCACTATAGGAAACACAGTAGAGTAGAAGAGTGCTGTTTTCTCAAAAGCAGAGTGTGTTTCTTGTAAGGCGAGCTAGCGTTTGTTTCCAAGGTCTAAATGGAGTTGAATCACATGCAGTTTTTGGTCCTACACGCAAGAGTTGTTTTCTGGTAAGGAAAGTCACTATTGCGCTCCCATTGCCATACACAGTGCAAATAGCCCTCGCATCTGTTCCCAGCAAGTACAGTGTATTGGGCTGAAGAGGAGATAATGTTCTTGTCATTTTCCTAAGCAGAGTTGAATTAGATATGGCGCGAGTGTGTAGGAAGCACAGTTCTTTTGTTCTCAGCAACCTCACAGTTCGGACCCCATAGAAATCACAGTAGAGTTGAAGAGTGTACTTTACTCAAGAAGAAGAGTGTGTTTCTTGTAAGGTGAGCTAGCGTATGTTTCCCAGTCCTAAATGGAGTTGAATGACATTCACTTTCTTGTCCTACGAACAAGAGTTGTTTTCTGGTAAGAAGAGTAACTATTGTGCTCCCATTGCTGTACACAGTGCAAATAGCACTCGCGTATGTGCCCAGCAAGTGCAGTGTATTGGACTGAAGAGGAGCTACTGTTCTCGTCAGTTTCCTAAGCAGAGTTGAACTAGATATGGCCCGTGTGTGTAGGAAGCACAGTTCTTTTCTTCTGAGCAAGCTCACTGTTCTGGCCCTATAGGAAACACAGTAGAGTAAAAGAGTGCTCTTTTCTCAAAAGCAGAGTGTGTTTCTTGTAAGGCAAGCTAGCGTTTTTCCCAATCCTAAATGGAGATGAATCACATGCAGTTTCTGGTCCTACGAGCAAGAGTTGTTTTGTGGTAAGAAGAGTCACTGTTGTGCTCCCATTGTCATACACAAAGCAAATAGCACTGGCGTCTGTTCCCAGTAAGTACAGTGTATTGGACTGAAGAGGATCTACTGTTCTTGTCAGTTTCCTAAGGAGAATTGAACTAGATATGGCCCGTGTGTGTAGGAAGCACAGTTCTTTTGTTCTGAGCAAGCTCACTGTTCTGGCCCTATAAAAAACATAGTAGAGTAGAAAAGGGCTCTTTTCTCAAAAGCAGAGTGTGTTTCTTCTAAGGCGAGCTAGCGTTTGTTTCTCAGTCCTAAATGGAGTTGAATCAAATGCAGTTTCTGGTCCTACGAGCAAGAGTTGTTTTCTGGTAAGAAGAGTCAGTATTGCGCTCCCATTGCCATACACAGTACATATAGCACTCGCGTTTGTTTAACGCAAGTACAGTGTATTGGTCTGAAGAGGAGCTACTGTTCTTGTCATTTCCTAAGCAGAGTTGAACTAGATATGGCCCGTGTGTGTAGGAAGCACACTTCTTTTGTTCTGACCAAGCTCACTGTTCGGATCCCATAGAAAACACAGTAGAGTAGAAGAGTGCTCTTTACTCAAAAAGAAGAATGTGTTTCTTGTAAGGCGAGCTAGTGTTTCTTTCCCAGTCCTAAATGGAGTTGAATCCCATACAGTTTTTGGTCCAGGAGCAAGAGTTGTTTTTTGGTAAGGAAAGACACTATTGCGCTCCATTTCCATACACAGTGCAAATAGCACTCGTGTCTGTTCGAAGCAATACAGTGTATTGGACTGAAGAGGAGCTACTGTTCTCGTCAGTTTCCAAAGCAGAGTTGAACTAGATATGGCCCGTGTGTGTAGGAAGCAGAGTTCTTTTGTTCTGAGAAAGCACACTGTTCTGGCCCTATAGGAAACACTGTAGAGTAGAAGAGTGCTCTTTTCTAAAAAACTGAGTGTGTTTAATGTCAGGCGAGCTAGCGTTTGTTTCCCAGTCCAAAATGGAGCTGAATCACATTCAGTTTATGGCTCTAGGAGCAAGAGTTGTTTTCTGGTAAGCAGAGTCACTATTGTGTTCCCATTGCCGTACACAGTGCAAATAGCACTGGCGTCTGTTCCCAGCATGTACACTGTATTGGACTGAAGAGGAGCTACTGTTCTTGTCAGTTTCCTAAGCAGAGTTGAACTAGATATGGCCCGAGTGTGTAGGAAGCACAGTTCTTTTGTTCTGAGCAAGCTCACTGTTCTGGCCCTATAGGAAACACAGTATAGTAGAAGAGTGCTCTTTTCTCAAAAGCAGAAAGTGTTTCTTGTAAGGCAAGCTAGTGTTTGTTTCCCAGTTCTAAATGGAGTAAATCACATGCAGTTTCTGGTCCTACGAGCAAGAGTTGTTTTCTGGTAAGAAGAGTCACTATTGCGCTCCCATTGCCGTACACAGTGCAAATAGCCCTCGCGTCTGTTCCCCGCAAGTACAGTGTATTGGACTGAAGAGGAGCTACTGTTCTTGTGAGTTTCCTAAGCAGAGTTGAACTACATATGGCCCGTGTGTGTAGGAAGCACAGTTCTTTTTTTCTCAGCAAGCTCACTGTTCGGACCCCATAGGAAACACAGTAGAGTAGAAGAGTGCTCTTTTCTCAAAAGCAGAGTGTGTTTCTTGTAAGGCGAGGTAGCATTTGTTTCCCAGTCCTAAATGGAGTTGAATCAAATGCAGTTTTTGGTCTTACGTGCAAGAGTTGTTTTCTGGTAAGAAGAGTCAGTATTGCACTCCAATTGCCATACACAGTGCAAATAGCACTCGCGTCTGTTCCCAGCAAGTACAGTGTATTGGACTGAAGAGGAGCTACTGTTCTTGTCAGTTTCCTATGCAGAATTGAACTAGATATGGCTCGTGTCTAGGAAGCACAGTTCTTTTGTTCTGAGCAAGCTCACTGTTCTGGCCCTACAGGAAACACAGTAGAGTAGAAGAGTGGTCTTTTCTCAAAAGTAGAGTGTGTTTCTTGAAAGGCGAGCTAGCGTTTGTTTCCCAGTCCTAAATCGAGTTGAATCACATGCAGTTTCTGGTCCTACGAGCAACAGTTGTTTTTGCTAAGAAGAGTCACTATTGCGCTCCCTTTGTCATTCACAGTGCAAATAGCACTGGTGTCTGTTCCCAGCAAGTACAGTGTATTTGACTGAAGAGGATCTTCTGTTCTTGTCAGTTTCCTAAGCAGAGTTGAACTAGATATGGCCCGTGTGTGTAGGAAGCATGGTTCTTTTGTTCTGAGCAAGCTCACTGTTCGGACCCTATAGGAAAAACAGTAGAGTAGAAGTGTGACCTTTTCACAAAGCAGAGCGTGTTTCTTGTAAGGCGAGCTAGCGTTTGTTTCCCAGTCCTAAGTGGAGTTGAATAACATGCAGTTTTTGGTCCTATGAGCAAGAGTTGTTTTCTGGTAATAAGAGTAACTATTGCGCTCCCATTGTCATACAGAGGGCAAATAGCCCTGGGGTCTGTTCCCAGCATGTACAGTGTATTGGACTGAAGAAGATCTACTGTTCTTGTCAGGATCCTAAGAAGAGTTGAATTACATATGGCGCGAGTGTGTATGAAGCACAGTTTTTTTCTTCTCAGCAACCTCACAGTTCGGACGGCATAGAACTCACAGTAGAGTTGAAAAGTGTACTTTACTCAAGAAGAAGAGTATGTTTCTTGTAAGGTGAGCTAGCGTTTGTTTCCCAGTCCAAAATGGAGTTGAATGACATTCACTTAATGGTCCTACGAACAAGAGTTGTTTTCTGGTAAGAAGAGTAACTATTGTGCTCCCATTGCTGTACACAGTGCAAATAGCACTCGCGTATGTGCCCAGCAAGTACAGTGTATTGGACTGAAGAGGAGCTACTGTTCTCGTCAGTTTCCTAAGCAGAGTTGAACTAGATATGGCTCGTGTGTGTAGGAAGCACAGTTCTTTTGTTCTGAGCAAGCTCACTGTTCTGGCCCTATAGGAAACACAGTAGAGTAGAAGAGTGCTCTTTTCTCAAAGCAGAGTGTGTTTCTTGTAAGGCGGGCTAGCGTTTGTTTCCCAGTCCTAATTGGAGTTGAATCACATGCAGTTTCTGGTCCTAGAAGTAAGAGTTGTTTTCTGGTAAGAAGAGTCACTATTGCGCTCCCATTGTCATACACAGCACAAATAGCACTGGCTTCTGTTCCCAGCATGTACAGTGTATTGGACTGAAGAGGATCTACTGTTCTTGTCAGTTTCCTAAGCAGAGTTGAACTAGATATGGCCCATGTGTGTAGGAAGCACAGTTCTTTTGTACTCAGCAAGCTCACTGTTCTGGCCCTATAGGAAACACAGTAGAGTAGAAGAGTGCTCTTTCCTCAAAAGCAGAGTGTGTTTCTTGTAAGTCGAGCTAGCGTTTGTTTCCCAGTCCTAAATGTAGTTGAATCACATGCAGTTTCTGGTCCTACGAGCAAGAATTGTTTTGTGGTAAGAAGAGTCACTATTGCGCTCCCATTGTCATACACAATGCAAATAGCACTGGCGTATGTTCCCAGCAAGTACAGTGTATTAGACTGAAGAGGATCTACTGTTCTTGTCAGTTGCCTAAGCAAAATTGAACTAGATATGGCCATGTGTAGGAAGCACAGTTCCTTTGTTCTGAGCAAGCTCACTGTTCTGGCGCTATGGGAAACAGAGTAGAGTAGAAGAGTGTTGTTTTCTCAAAAGCAGAGTGTGTTTCTTGTAAGGCGAGCTAGCGTTTGTTTCCAAGGTCTAAATGGAGTTGAATCACATGCAGTTTTTGGTCCTACACGCAAGAGTTGTTTTCTGGTAAGGAAAGTCACTATTGCGCTCCCATTGCCATACACAGTGCAAATAGCCCTCGCATCTGTTCCCAGCAAGTACAGTGTATTGGGCTGAAGAGGAGCTAATGTTCTTGTCATTTTTCTAAGCAGAGTTGAATTAGATATGGCGCGAGTGTGTAGGAAGCACAGTTCTTTTGTTCTCAGCAACCTCACAGTTCGGACCCCATAGAAATCACAGTAGAGTTGAAGAGTGTACTTTACTCAAGAAGAAGAGTGTGTTTCTTGTAAGGTGAGCTAGCGTTTGTTTCCCAGTCCTAAATGGAGTTGAATGACATTCACTTTCTGGTCCTACGAACAAGAGTTGTTTTCTGGTAAGAAGAGTAACTATTGGGCTCCCATTGCTGTACACAGTGCAAATAGCACTCGCGTAGGTGCCCAGCAAGTGCAGTGTATTGGACTGAAGAGGAGCTACTGTTCTCGTCAGTTTCCTAAGCAGAGTTGAACTAGATATGGCCCGTGTGTGTAGGAAGCACAGTTCTTTTCTTCTGAGCAAGCTCACTGTTCTGGCCCTATAGGAAACACAGTAGAGTAAAAGAGTGCTCTTTTCTCAAAAGCAGAGTGTGTTTCTTGTAAGGCGAGCTAGCGTTTTTCCCAATCCTAAATAGAGATGAATCACATGCAGTTTCTGGTCCTACGAGCAAGAGTTGTTTTGTGGTAAGAAGAGTCACTGTTGTGCTCCCATTGTCATACACAGGGCAAATAGCACTGGCGTCTGTTCCCAGTAAGTACAGTGTATTGGACTGAAGAGGATCTACTGTTCTTGTCAGTTTCCTAAGGAGAATTGAACTAGATATGGCCCGTGTGTGTAGGAAGCACAGTTCTTTTGTTCTGAGCAAGCTCACTGTTCTGGCCCTATAAAAAACATAGTAGAGTAGAAAAGGGCTCTTTTCTCAAAAGCAGAGTGTGTTTCTTCTAAGGCGAGCTAGCGTTTGTTTCTCAGTCCTAAATGGAGTTGAATCAAATGCAGTTTTTGGTCCTACGAGCAAGAGTTGTTTTCTGGTAAGAAGAGTCAGTATTGTGCTCCCATTGCCATACACAGTACATATAGCACTCGCGTTTGTTTAACGCAAGTACAGTGTATTGGTCTGAAGAGGAGCTACTGTTCTCGTCAGTTTCCAAAGCAGAGTTGAACTAGATATGGCCCGTGTGTGTAGGAAGCACAGTTCTTTTGTTCTGAGAAAGCACACTGTTCTGGCCCTATAGGAAACACTGTAGAGTAGAAGAGTGCTCTTTTCTAAAAAACTGAGTGTGTTTAATGTCAGGCGAGCTAGCGTTTGTTTCCCAGTCCAAAATGGAGCTGAATCACATTCAGTTTATGGCTCTAGGAGCAAGAGTTGTTTTCTGGTAAGAAGAGTCACTATTGTGTTCCCATTGCGGTACACAGTGCAAATAGCACTGGCGTCTGTTCCCAGCATGTACACTGTATTGGACTGAAGAGGAGCTACTGTTCTTGTCAGTTTCCTAAGCAGAGTTGAACTAGATATGGCCCTTGTGTGTAGGAAGCACAGTTCTTTTGTTCTGAGCAAGCTCACTGTTCTGGCCCTACAGGAAACACAGTATAGTAGAAGAGTGCTCTTTTCTCAAAAGCAGAAAGTGTTTTTGGTAAGGCAAGCTAGTGTTTGTTTCCCAGTTCTAAATGGAGTAAATCACATGCAGTTTCTGGTCCTACGAGCAAGAGTTGTTTTCTGGTAAGAAGAGTCACTATTGCGCTCCCATTGCCGTACACAGTGCAAATAGCCCTCGCGTCTGTTCCCCGCAAGTACAGTGTATTGGACTGAAGAGGAGCTACTGTTCTTGTGAGTTTTCTAAGCAGAGTTGAACTACATATGGCCCGTGTGTGTAGGAAGCACAGTTCTTTTTTTCTCAGCAAGCTCACTGTTCGGTCCCCATAGGAAACATAGTAGAGTAGAAGAGTGCTCTTTTCTCAAAAGCAGAGTGTGTTTCTTGTAAGGCGAGCTAGCATTTGTTTCCCAGTCCTAAATGGAGTTGAATCAAATGCAGTTTTTGGTCTTACGAGCAAGAGTTGTTTTCTGGTAAGAAGAGTCACTATTGCACTCCAATTGCCATACGCAGTGCAAATAGCACTCGCGTCTGTTCCCAGCAAGTACAGTGTATTGGACTGAAGAGGAGATACTGTTCTTGTCAGTTTCCTATGCAGAATTGAACTAGATATGGCTCGTGTCTAGGAAGCACAGTTCTTTTGTTCTGAGCAAGCTCACTGTTCTGGCCCTACAGGAAACACAGTAGAGTAGAAGAGTGCTCTTTTCTCAAAAGTAGAGTGTGTTTCTTGAAAGGCGAGCTAGTGTTTGTTTCCCAGTCCTAAATCGAGTTGAATCACATGCAGTTTCTGGTCCTATGAGCAACAGTTGTTTTTGCTAAGAAGAGTCACTATTGCGCTCCCTTTGTCATTCACAGTGCAAATAGCACTGGCGTCTGTTCCCAGCAAGTACAGTGTATTTGACTGAAGAGGATCTTCTTTTCTTGTCAGTTTCCTAAGCAGAGTTGAACTAGATATGGCCCGTGTGTGTAGGAAGCATGGTTCTTTTGTTCTGAGCAAGCTCACTGTTCAGACCCTATAGGAAAAACAGTAGAGTAGAAGTGTGACCTTTTCTCAAAGCAGAGCGTGTTTATTGTAAGGCGAGCTAGCGTTTGTTTCCCAGTCCTAAGTGGAGTTGAATAACATGCAGTTTTTGGTCCTATGAGCAAGAGTTGTTTTCTGGTAAGAAGAGTCACTATTGTGCTCCCATTGCTGTACAAGTGCAAATAGCACTCGCGTCTGTTCCCAGCAAGTACAGTGTATTGGACTGAAGAGGAGCTACTGTTCTTGTCAGTTTCCTAAGCAGAGTTGAACTAGATATGGCCCGTGTGTGTAGGAAGCACAGTTCTTTTGTTCTCAGCAAGCTCAATGTTCTGGCACTATAGGAAACACAGTAGAGTAGAAGAGTGCTCTTTTCTCAAAAGCAGAGTGTGTTTCTTGTAAGGCTAGCTAGCGTTTGCTTCCCAATCCTAAATGGAGTTGAATCCCATGCAGTTTCTGGTCCTACGAGCAAGAGATGTTTTCTGGTAAGAAGAGTCACTATTGGGCTTCCATTGTCATACACAGGGCAAATAGCACTGGCGTCTGTTCCCAGCATGTACAGTGTATTAGACTGAAGAGGATCTACTGTTCTTGTCAGGTTCCTAAGCAGAGTTGAACTGGATATGACCCGTGTGTGTAGTAAGCACAGTTCTTTTTTCTGAGCAAGCTCTCTGTTTTGGCCATACAGGAAACACAGTAGAATAAAAGAGTGCTCTCTTCTCAAAAGCAGAGTGTGTTTATTGTAAGGCGAGCTAGCGTTTGTTTCCGATCCCTAAGTGGATTGAATTAAATGCAGTTTCAGGTCCTAAGAGCAAGAGTTGTTTTCTGGTAAGAAGAGTCACTATTGTGCATCCATTGCCGTACACAGAGCAAATAGCACTCGCGTCTGTTCCCAGCAAGTACAGTGTATTGGACTGAAGAGGATCTACTGTTCTCATCAGTTTCCTAAGCAGAGTTGAACTAGATATGGCCCGTGTGTGTAGGAAGCACAGTTCTTTTGTTCTGAGCAAGCTCACTGTTCTGGTCCTATAGGAAACACAGTAGAGTAGAAGAGTGCTCTTTTCTCAAAAGCAGAGTGTGTTTCTTGTAAGGCGAGCTTGCGTTTGTTTCCCAGTCCTAAATGGAGTTGAATCTCATGCAGTTTCTGGTCCTATGAGCAAGAGTTGTTTTGTGGTATGAAGAGTCACAATTGCGCTCCCATTGCCATACACAGTGCAAATAGCACTAGCATCTGTTCCCAGCAAGTACAGTGTATTGGACTGAAGAGGATCTACTGTTCTTGTCAGTTTCCTAAGGAGAATAGAACTAGATATGGCCGTGTGTGTAGGAAGCACAGTTCTTTTGTTCTGAGCTAGCTCACTGTTCTGGCGCTAAAGGAAACACAGTAGAGTAGAAGAGTGCTCCTTCCTCAAAAGCAGAGTGTGTTACTTGTAAGGCGAGCTAGCATTTGTTTCCCAGTCCTAAATGGAGTTGAATCACATGCAGTTTTTGGTCCTACGTGCAAGAGGTGCTTTCTGGTAAGGAAAGTCACTATTGCGCTCCCATTGCCATACACAGTGCAAATAGCACTGGCATCTGTTGCCAGCAAGTACAGTGTATTGGACTGAAGAGGAGCTACTTCTCTTGTCAGTTTCCTCAGCAGAGATGAACTAGATATGGCCCAAGTGTGTAGGAAGCACAGTACTTTTGTTCTGAGCAAGTTCTCTGTTTGGACCCCATAGGAAACACAGTAGAGTACAAGAGTGCTCTTTTGTCAAAAGCAGAGTGTGTTTCTTGTAAGGCGAGCTAGTGTTTGTTTCCCAGTCCTAAATGGAGTTGAAATACACATGCAGTTTCTGGTCCTACGAGCGAGAGTTGTTTTCTGGTAATCAGAGTCCATTTTGTGCTCCCTTTGCCATACACAGTGCAAATAGCACTCGCGTCTGTTCCCAGCAAGTACAGTGTATTGGACTGAAGAGAGGCTACTGTTCTTGTCAGTTTCGTAAGCAGAATTGAACTAGATATGGCCCGTGTGTGTAGGAAGCACAGTTCTTATGTTCTGAGCAAGCTCACTGTTCTGGCCCTATAGGAAACACAGTAGAGTAGAGGAGTGCTCTTTTCTCAAAAACAGAGTGTGTTTCTTGTAAGTCTAGCTAGCGTTTGTTTCCCAGTCCTAAATGGAGGTGAATCAAATGCAGTTTTTGGTTCTACGAGCAAGAGTTGTTTTCTGGTAAGAAGAGTCACTCTTGCGCTCCCATTGCCATACACAGCGCAAATCGCACTGGCGTTTGTTCCCAGCATGTACAGTGTATTGGACTGAAGAGGATCTACTGTTCTTGTCAGTTTACTAAGCAGAATTGAATGAAATATAGCCGTGTGTAGGAAGCACAGTTCTTTTGTTCTGAGGAAGCTCACTGTTCTGGCGCTATAGGAAACACAGTAGAGTAGAAGAGTGCTCTTTTCTAAAAAACAGAGTGTGTTTCATGTCAGGCGATCTAGCGTTTGTTTCCCAGTCCTAAATGGAGCTGAATCACATGCAGTTTCTGGTCCTAGGAGCAAGAGTTGTTTTCTGGTAAGAAGAGTCACTATTATGCTCCCATTGTCATACACAGGGCAAATAGCACTGGCGTCTGTCCCCAGCATGTACAGTGTATTGGACTGAAGAGGAGATACCGTTCTTGTCAGGTTCCTAGGCAGAGTTGAACTAGATATGGCCCGTGTGTGTAGGAAGCACAATTCTTTTGTTCTCAGCAAGCTCACTGTTCTTGCCCTATAGGAAACACAGTAGAGTAGAAGAGTGCTCTTTCCTCAAAAGCAGAGTGTGTTTCTAGAAAGGCGAGCTAGTGTATGTTTCCCAGTCCTAAATGGAGTTGAATCACATGCAGTTTCTGGTCCTAAGAGCAAGAGTTGTTTTCTGGTAAGAAGAGTCACTGTTGTGCTCACATTGCTGTTCTCAGTGCAAATAGCACTGTCGTCTGTTCCCAGCATGTACAGTGTATTGGACTGAAGAGGAGCTACTCTTCTTGTCAGTTTCCAAAGCAGAGTTGAACTAGATATGGCCCGTGGGTGTAGGAAGCACAGTTCTTTTGTTCTGAGCAAGCTCACTGTTCTGGCCCTATAGGAAACACAGTAGAGTAGAAGAGTGCTCTTTTCTCAAAAGCAGAGTGTGTTGCTTGTAAGGCAAGCTAGGGTTTGTTTCCCAGTCCTAAATGGAGTTGAATCAAATGCAGTTTTTGGTCTTACGAGCAAGAGTTGTTTTCTGGTAAGAAGAGTCACTAATGCGCTCCCATTGCCACACACAGTGCAAATAGCACTCGCGTCTGTTCCCAGCAATTACAGTGTATTGGACTGAAGAGGAGCTACTGTTCTTGTCAGTTTCCTATGCAGAATTGAACTAGATATGGCTCGTGTCTAGGAAGCACAGTTCTTTTGTTCTGAGCAAGCTCACTGTTCTGGCCCTACAGGAAACACAGTAGAGTAGAAGAGTGCTCTTTTCTCAAAGCAGAGCGTGTTTTTTGTAAGGCGAGCTAGCGTTTGTTTCCCAGTCCTAAGTGGAGTTGAATAACATGCAGTTTCTGGTCCTATGAGCAAGAGTTGTTTTCTGGTAAGAAGAGTCACTATTGTGCTCCCATTGCTGTACACAGTGCAAATAGCACTCGCGTCTGTTCCCAGCAAGTACAGTGTATTGGACTGAAGAGGATCTACTGTTCTCGTCAGTTTCCTAAACAGAGTTGAACTAGATATGGCCGTGTGTGTAGGAAGCACAGTTCTTTTGTTCTGAGCAAGCTCACTGTTCTGGTCCTATAGGAAACACAATAGAGTAGAAGAGTGCTCTTTTCCCGAAAGCAGAGTGTGTTTCTTGTAAGGCAAGCTTGCGTTTGTTTCCCAGTCCTAAATGGAGTTGAATCACCTGCAGTTTCTGGTTTTATGAGTAAGAGTAGTTTTGTGGTATGAAGAGTCACAATTGCGCTCCCATTGTCATACACAATGCAAATAGCATTCGCGTCTGTTCCCAGCAAGTACAGTGTATTGGACTGAAGAGGATCTACTGTTCTTTTCAGTTTCCTAAGGAGAATTGAACTAGATATGGCCGTGTGTATAGGAAGCACAGTTCTTTTGTTCTGAGCAAGCTCACTGTTCTGGCGCTAAAGGAAACACAGTAGAGTAGAAGAGTGCTCCTTCCTCAAAAGCAGAATGTGTTACTTGTAAGGTGAGCTAGCATTTGTTTCCCAGTCCTAAATGGAGTTGAATGACATGCAGTTTTTGGTCCTACGAGCAAGAGTTGTTTTCTGGTAAGAAGAGTCACTATTGCGCTCCCATTGCCATACACAGCACAAATCGCACTGGCGTTTGTTCCCAGCATGTACAGTGTATTGGACTGAAGAGGATCTACTGTTCTTGTCAGTTTACTAAGCAGAATTGAACGAAATATTGCCGTGTGTAGGAAGCACAGTTCTTTTGTTCTGAGGAAGCTCACTGTTCTGGCGCTATAGGAAACAGTAGAGTAGAAGAGTGCTGTTTTCTCAAAAGCAGAGTCTGTTTCTTGTAAGGCGAGCTAGCATTTGTTTCCAAGTCCTAAATGGTGTTGAATCACATGCAGTTTCTGGTCCTACACGCAAGAGTTGTTTTCTGGTAAGGAAAGTCACTATTGTGCTCCCATTGCCATACACAGTGCAAATAGCACTCGCTTCTGTTCCCAGCAAGTACAGTGTATTGGACTGAAGAGGAGCTACTGTTCATGTCATTTTCATAAGCAGAGTTGAATTAGATATGGCGTGAGTGTGAAGGAAGCACAGTTCTTTTGTTCTCAGCAAGCTCACTGTTCGGACCCCATAGAAACCACAGTAGAGTAGAAGAGTGCTCTTTACTCAAAAAGAAGACTGTGTTTCTTGTAAGGCGAGCTAGTGTTTGTTTCCCTGTCCTAAATGAAGTTGAATCACATGCAGTTTTTGGTCCTATGAGCAAGAGTTGTTTTTTGGTAAGGAAAGTCACTATTGCGCTCCATTTCCATACACAGTGCAAATAGCACTTGCGTCTGTTCGAAGCAAGTACAGTGTATTGGACTGAAGAGGAGCTACTGTTCTCGTCAGTCCAAATTAGAGTTGAACTAGATATGGCCCGTGTGTGTAGGAAGCACAGTTCTTTTGTTCTGAGAAAGCTCACTCTTCTGGCCCTGTAGGAAACACAGTAGAGTAGAAGAGTGCTCTTTTCTCAAAAGTAGAGTGTGTTTCTTGTAAGGCGAGCTAGCGTTTGTTTCCCAGACCTAAATCGAGTTGAATCACATGTAGTTTCTGGTCCCACGAGCAAGAGTTGTTTTTGGTAAGAAGAGTCACTATTGCGCTCCCTTTGTCATTTACAGTGCAAATAGCACTGGCGTCTGTTCCCAGCAAGTACAGTGTATTGGACTGAAGAGGATCTACTGTTCTTGTCAGTTTCCTAAGCAGAGTTGAACTAGATATGGCCCGTGTGTGTAGGAAGCACGGTTCTTTTGTTCTGAGCAAGCTCACTGTTCTGACCCTTTAGGAAACACAGTAGAGTAGAAGTGTGACCTTTTCTCAAAGCAGAGCGTGTTTCTTGTAAGGCGAGCTAGCGTTTGTTTCCCAGTCCTAAGTGGAGTTGAATAACATGCAGTTTCTGGTCCTATGAGCAAGAGTTGTTTTCTGGTAAGAAGAGTCACTATTGTGCTCCCATTGCTGTACACAGTGCAAATAGCACTCGTGTCTGTTCCCAGCAAGTACAGTGTATTGGACTGAAGAGGATCTACTGCTCTCGTCAGTTTCCTAAGCAGTGTTGAACTAGATATGGCCCTGTGTGTAGGAAGCACAGTTCATTTGTTCTGAGCAAGCTCACTGTTCTGGTCCTATAGGAAACACAGTAGAGTAGAAGAGTGCTCTTTTCTCAAAAGCAGAGTGTGTTTCTTGTAAGGTGAGCTTGTGTTTGTTTCCCAGTCCTAAATGGAGTTGAATCACATGCAGAT
Source organism: Peromyscus eremicus (assembly GCF_949786415.1). Classification (NCBI taxonomy): domain Eukaryota; kingdom Metazoa; phylum Chordata; class Mammalia; order Rodentia; family Cricetidae; genus Peromyscus; species Peromyscus eremicus. The sequence continues at coordinate 148,279 of NW_026734974.1, read as the reverse complement.
TCTGGTCCTAGGAGCAAGAGTTGTTTTCTGGTAAGAAGAGTCACTATTATGCTCCCATTGTCATACACAGGGCAAATAGCAATGGAGTCTGTTCCCAGCAAGTACAGTGTATTGGACTGAAGAGGAGCTACTGTTCTTGTCAGGTTCCTAAGCAGAGTTGAACTAGATATGGCCCATGTGTGTAGGAAGCACAGTTCTTTTGTTCTCAGCAAGCTCACTGTTCTTGCCCTATAGGAAACACAGTAGAGTAGAAGAGTGCTCTTTCCTGAAAAGCAGAGTGTGTTTCTAGAAAGGCTAGCTAGTGTTTGTTTCCTAGTCCTAAATGGAGTTTAATCACATGCAGTTTCTGGTCATAAGAGCAAGAGTTGTTTTCTGGTAAGAAGAGTCACTGTTGTGCTCCCATTGATGTTCACAGTGCACATAGCACTCGCGTCTGTTCCCAGCAAGTACAGTGTATTGGACTGAAGAGGAGCTACTCTTCTTGTCAGTTTCCTAAGCAGAGTTGAACTAGATATGGCCCGTGTGTGCAGGAAGCACAGTTCTTTTGTTCTGAGCAAGCTCACTGTTCTGGCCCTATAGGAAACACAGTAGAGTAGAAGAGTGCTCTATTCTCAAAAGCAGAGTGTGTTTCTTGTAAGGCAAGCTAGGGTTTGTTTCCCAGTCCTAAATGGAGTTGAATCAAATGCAGTTTTTGGTCTTACGAGCAAGAGATGTTTTCTGGTAAGAAGAGTCACTAATGCGCTCCCATTGCCATACACAGTGCAAATAGCACTCGCGTCTGTTCCCAGGAATTACAGTGTATTGGACTGAAGAGGAGCTCTTGTTCTTGTCAGTTTCCTATGCAGAATTGAACTAGATGTGGCCCGTGACAAGGAAGCACAGTTCTTTTGTTCTGAGCAAGCTCACTGTTCTGGCCCTACAGGAAACACAGTAGAGTAGAAGAGTGCTCTTTTCTCAAAAGCAGAGTGTGTTTCTTGTAAGGCGAGCTAGCGTTTGTTTCCCAGTTCTAAATCGAGTTGAATCACATGCAGTTTCTGGTCCTACGAGCAAGAGTTGTTTTTGGTAAGAAGAGTCACTATTGCGCTCCCTTTGTCATTCACAGTGCAAATAGCACTGGTGTCTGTTCCCAGCAAGTACAGTGTTTGGACTGAAGAGGATCTACTGTTCTTGTCACTTTCCTAAGCAGAGTTGAACTAGATATGGCCCGTGTGTGTAGTAAGCACGGTTCTTTTGTTCTGAGCAAGCTCACTGTTCGGACCCTATAGGAAACACAGTAGAGTAGAAGTGTGACCTTTTCTCAAAACAGAGCGTGTTTCTTGTAAGGCGAGCTAGCATTTGTTTCCCAGTCCTAAGTGGAGTTGAATAACATGCAGTTTCTGGTCCTATGAGCAAGAGTTGTTTTCTGGTAAGAAGAGTCACTATTGTGCTCCCATTGCTGTACACAGTGCAAATAGCACTCACGTCTGTTCCCAGGAGGTACAGTGTATTGGACTGAAGAGGATCTACTGTTCTCGTAGGTTTCCTAAGCAGAGTTGAACTAGATATGGCCCGTGTGTGTAGGAAGCACAGTTCTTTTGTTCTGAGCAAGCTCACTGTTCTGGTCCTATAGGAAACACAGTAGAGTAGTAGAGTGCCCTTTTATCAAAAGCAGAGTGTGTTTCTTGTGAGGCGAGCTTGCGTTTGTTTCCCAGTCCTAAACGGAGTTGAATCACATGAAGTTTCTGGTCCTATGAGCAAGAGTTGTTTTGTGGTATGAAGAGTCACAATTGCGCTCCCATTGTCATACACAGGGCAAATAGTATTCGCGTCTGTTCCATGCAAGTACAGTGTATTGGACTGAAGAGGATCTACTATTCTTGTCAGTTTCCTAAGGAGAATTGAACTAGATATGGCCGTGTGTGTAGGAAGCACAGTTCTTTTGTTCTGAGCAAGCTCACTGTTCTGGCGCTAAAGGAAACACAGTAGAGTAGAAGAGTGCTCCTTCCTCAAAAGCAGAGTGTGTTACTTGTAGGGCGAGCTAGCATTTGTTTCCCAGTCCTAAATGGAGTTGAATCACATGCAGTTTTTGGTCCTACGAGCAAGAGTTGCTTTCTGGTAAGGAAAGTCACTATTGCGCTCCCATTGATATACACAGTGCAAATAGCACTGACATCTGTTGCCAGCAAGTACAGTGTATTGGACTGAAGAGGAGATACTTCTCTTGTCAGTTTCCTCAGCAGAGTTGAACTAGATATGGCCCGGGTGTAGGAAGCACAGTTCTTTTGTTCTGAGCAAGTTCTCTGTTTGGACCCCATAGGAAACACAGTAGAGTAGAAGAGTGCCCTTTTGTCAAAAGCAGAGTGTGTTTCTTGTAAGGCGAGCTAGCGTTTGTTTCCCAGTCCTAAATGGAGTTGAAATACACATGCAGTTTCTGGTCCTATGAGCGAGAGTTGTATTCTGGTTGAAGATTCCATTGGACTGAGGAGAAGCTACTGTTCTTGTCAGTTTCCTAAGGAGAATTGAACTAGATATGGCCGTGTGTGTAGGAAGCACAGTTCTTTTGTTCTGAGCAAGCTCACTGTTCTGGCCCTATAGGATACACAGTAGAGTTGAGGAGTGCTCTTTTCTCAAAACCAGAGTGTGTTTCTTGTAAGGTGAGCTAGCGTTTGTTTCCCAGTCATAAATGGAGGTGAATCAAATGCAGTTTTTGCTCCCATTGCCATACACAGTAAAAATAGCACTTGCGTCTGTTCCCAACAAGTACAGTGTATTTGACTGAAGAGGAGATACTGTTCTTGTCAGTTTCCTAAGGAGAGTTGAACTAGATATGGCCGTGTGTGTGGGAAGAACAGTTCTTTTGTTCTGAGCAAGCTCACTGTTTGGACCCCATAGGAAACACAGTAGAGTAGATGTGTGCCCTATTCTCAAAAGCAGAGCGTGTTTCTTGTAAGGCGAGCTAGCGTTTGTTTCCCAGTCCTAACTGGAGTTCTCGCCCTATAGGAAACACTGTAGAGTAGAAGAGTGCTCTATTCTCAAAAGCAGAGTGTGTTTCTTGTAAGGCTAGCTAGCGTTTGTTTCCCAGTCCTAAATGGAGTTGTATCACATGCAGTTTCTGGTCCTACGAGCAAGAGTTGTTTTCTGGTAAGAAGAGTAACTATTGCGCTCCCATTGCCATACACAGTGCAAACAGCACTGGCGTCTGTTCCCTGCATGTACAGAGTATTGGACTTAAGAGGAGCTACTGTTCTTGTCAATTTCCTAACAGAGTTGAACTAGATATGGCCCCTGTGTGTAGGAAGCACAGTTCTTTTGTTCTGAGCAAGTTCACTGTTCTGGCCCTATAGGAAACACAGTAGAGTAGAAGAGTGCTCTTTTCTCAAAAGCAGAGTGTGTTTCTTGTAAGGCGAGCTAGCGTTTCTTTTCCAGTCCTAAATGGAGTTGTGTCACATGCAGTTTCTGGTCCTACGAGCAAGACTTGTTTTCTGGTAAGAAGAATCACTATTGCGGTCCTATTGTCATACACAGGACAAATAGCACTGGTGTCTGTTCCCAGCATGTGCAGTGTATTTGACTGAAGAGGGTATACTGTTCTCGTCAGTTTCCTAAGCAGAATTGAACTAGATATGGCCCGTGTGTGTAGGAAGCACAGTCCTTTTGTTCTGAGCAAGCACACTGTTCTCGCCATAGAGGAAACACTGTAGAGTAGAATAGTGCTCTTTTCTCAAAAGCAGAGTGTGTTTCTTATAAGGCAAGCTAGCGTTTGTTTCCCAGTCCTAAATGGAGTTGAAATACACATGCAGTTTCTGGTCCTACGAGCAAGAGTTGTTTTCTGGTAAGAAAAGTCACTATTGCGCTCCCTTTGCCATACACAGTGCAAATAGCCCTCGCGTCTGTTCCCAGCAACTACAGTGTATTGGACTGAAGAGGATCTACTGTTCTTGTCAGTTTCCTAAGTAGAGTTGATCTAGATATGGCCCGTGTGTGTAGGAAGCACAGTTCTTTTGTTCTCAGCAAGCTCACTGTTCGGACCCTATAGAAAACACAGTAGAGTAGAAGAGTGCTCTTTTCTCAAAAGCAGAGTGTGTTTCTTGTATGGCGAGCTAGCGTTTGTTTCCCAGTCCTAAATGGAGTTGAATCACATGCAGTTTCTGGTCCTAGGAGAAATTGTTGTTTTCTGATAAAAAGAGTCACTATTGCGCTCCCATTGTCATACACAGGGCAAATAGCAATGGAGTCTGTTCCCAGCATGTACAGTGTATTGGACTGAAGAGGAGCTACTGTTCTTGTCAGGTTCCTAAGCAGAGTTGAACTAGATATGGCCCATGTGTGTAGGAAGCACAGTTCTTTTGTTCTCAGCAAGCTCACTGTTCTTGCCCTATAGGAAACACAGTAGCGTAGAAGAGTGCTCTTTCCTGAAAAGCACAGTGTGTTTCTAGAAAGGCAAGCTAGTGTTTGTTTCCTAGTCCTAAATGGAGTTTAATCACATGCAGTTTCTGGTCATAAGAGCAAGAGTTGTTTTCTGGTAAGAAGAGTCACTGTTGTGCTCCCATTGCTGTTCACAGTGCAAATAGCACTCGCGTCTGTTCCCAGCAAGTACAGTGTATTGGACTGAAGAGGAGCTACTCTTCTTGTCAGTTTCCTAAGCAGAGTTGAACTAGATATGGCCCGTGTGTGCAGGAAGCACAGTTCTTTTGTTCTGAGCAAGCTCACTGTTCTGGCCCTATAGGAAACACAGTAGAGTAGAAGAGTGCTCTTTTCTCAAAAGCAGAGTGTGTTTCTTGTAAGGCAAGCTAGGGTTTGTTTCCCAGTCCTAAATGGAGTTGAATCAAATGCAGTTTTTGGTCTTACGAGCAAGAGTTGTTTTCTAGTAAGAAGAGTCACTAATGCGCTCCCATTGCCATACACAGTGCAAATAGCACTCGCGTCTGTTCCCAGGAATTACAGTGTATTGGACTGAAGAGGAGCTCTTGTTCTTGTCAGTTTCCTATGCAGAATTGAACTAGATGTGGCCCGTGTCTGGGAAGCACAGTTCTTTTGTTCTGAGCAAGCTCACTGTTCTGGCCCTACAGGAAACACAGTAGAGTAGAAGAGTGCTCTTTTCTCAAAAGCAGAGTGTGTTTCTTGTAAGGCGAGCTAGCGTTTGTTTCCCAGTCCTAAATCGAGTTGAATCACATGCAGTTTCTGGTCCTACGAGCAAGAGTTGTTTTTGGTAAGAAGAGTCACTATTGCGCTCCCTTTGTCATTCACAGTGCAAATAGCACTGGTGTCTGTTCCCAGCAAGTACAGTGTATTGGACTGAAGAGGATCTACTGTTCTTGTCAGTTTCCTAAGCAGAGTTGAACTAGATATGGCCCGTGTGTGTAGTAAGCACGGTTCTTTTGTTCTGAGCAAGCTCACTGTTCGGACCCTATAGGAAACACAGTAGAGTAGAAGTGTGACCTTTTCTCAAAACAGAGCGTGTTTCTTGTAAGGCGAGCTAGCATTTGTTTCCCAGTCCTAAGTGGAGTTGAATAACATGCAGTTTCTGGTCCTATGAGCAAGAGTTGTTTTCTGGTAAGAAGAGTCACTATTGTGCTCCCATTGCTGTACACAGTGCAAATAGCACTCGCGTCTGTTCCCAGCAAGTACAGTGTATTGGACTGAAGAGGATCTACTGTTCTCGTAGGTTTCCTAAGCAGAGTTGAACTAGATATGGCCCGTGTGTGTAGGAAGCACAGTTCTTTTGTTCTGAGCAAGCTCACTGTTCTGGTCCTATAGGAAACACAGTAGAGTAGAAGAGTGCCCTTTTATCAAAAGCAGAGTGTGTTTCTTGTGAGGCGAGCTTGCGTTTGTTTCCCAGTCCTAAACGGAGTTGAATCACATGAAGTTTCTGGTCCTATGAGCAAGAGTTGTTTTGTGGTATGAAGAGTCACAATTGCGCTCCCATTGTCATACACAGGGCAAATAGTATTCGCGTCTGTTCCATGCAAGTACAGTGTATTGGACTGAAGAGGATCTACTATTCTTGTCACTTTCCTAAGGAGAATTGAACTAGATATGGCCGTGTGTGTAGGAAGCACAGTTCTTTTGTTCTGAGCAAGCTCACTGTTCTGGCGCTAAAGGAAACACAGTAGAGTAGAAGAGTGCTCCTTCCTCAAAAGCAGAGTGTGTTACTTGTAGGGCGAGCTAGCATTTGTTTCCCAGTCCTAAATGGAGTTGAATCACATGCAGTTTTTGGTCCTACGAGCAAGAGTTGCTTTCTGGTAAGGAAAGTCACTATTGCGCTCCCATTGATATACACAGTGCAAATAGCACTGACATCTGTTGCCAGCAAGTACAGTGTATTGGACTGAAGAGGAGATACTTCTCTTGTCAGTTTCCTCAGCAGAGTTGAACTAGATATGGCCCGGGTGTAGGAAGCACAGTTCTTTTGTTCTGAGCAAGTTCTCTGTTTGGACCCCATAGGAAACACAGTAGAGTAGAAGAGTGCCCTTTTGTCAAAAGCAGAGTGTGTTTCTTGTAAGGCGAGCTAGCGTTTGTTTCCCAGTCCTAAATGGAGTTGAAATACACATGCAGTTTCTGGTCCTATGAGCGAGAGTTGTATTCTGGTGGAAGATTCCATTGGACTGAGGAGAAGCTACTGTTCTTGTCAGTTTCCTAAGGAGAATTGAACTAGATATGGCCGTGTGTGTAGGAAGCACAGTTCTTTTGTTCTGAGCAAGCTCACTGTTCTGGCCCTATAGGATACACAGTAGAGTTGAGGAGTGCTCTTTTCTCAAAACCAGAGTGTGTTTCTTGTAAGGTGAGCTAGCGTTTGTTTCCCAGTCGTAAATGGAGGTGAATCAAATGCAGTTTTTGCTCCCATTGCCATACACAGTAAAAATAGCACTTGCGTCTGTTCCCAACAAGTACAGTGTATTTGACTGAAGAGGAGATACTGTTCTTGTCAGTTTCCTAAGGAGAGTTGAACTAGATATGGCCGTGTGTGTGGGAAGAACAGTTCTTTTGTTCTGAGCAAGCTCACTGTTTGGACCCCATAGGAAACACAGTAGAGTAGATGTGTGCCCTATTCTCAAAAGCAGAGCGTGTTTCTTGTAAGGCGAGCTAGCGTTTGTTTCCCAGTCCTAACTGGAGTTCTCGTCCTATAGGAAACACTGTAGAGTAGAAGAGTGCTCTATTCTCAAAAGCAGAGTGTGTTTCTTGTAAGGCTAGCTAGCGTTTGTTTCCCAGTCCTAAATGGAGTTGAATCACATGCAGTTTCTGGTCCTACGAGCAAGAGTTGTTTTCTGGTAAGAAGAGTCACTATTGCGCTCCCATTGCCATACACAGTGCAAACAGCACTGGCGTCTGTTCCCTGCATGTACAGAGTATTGGACTTAAGAGGAGCTACTGTTCTTGTCAATTTCCTAACAGAGTTGAACTAGATATGGCCCCTGTGTGTAGGAAGCACAGTTCTTTTGTTCTGAGCAAGTTCACTGTTCTGGCCCTATAGGAAACACAGTAGAGTAGAAGAGTGCTCTTTTCTCAAAAGCAGAGTGTGTTTCTTGTAAGGCGAGCTAGCGTTTCTTTTCCAGTCCTAAATGGAGTTGTGTCACATGCAGTTTCTGGTCCTACGAGCAAGACTTGTTTTCTGGTAAGAAGAATCACTATTGCGGTCCTATTGTCATACACAGGACAAATAGCACTGGTGTCTGTTCCCAGCATGTGCAGTGTATTTGACTGAAGAGGGTATACTGTTCTCGTCAGTTTCCTAAGCAGAATTGAACTAGATATGGCCCGTGTGTGTAGGAAGCACAGTCCTTTTGTTCTGAGCAAGCACACTGTTCTCGCCATAGAGGAAACACTGTAGAGTAGAATAGTGCTCTTTTCTCAAAAGCAGAGTGTGTTTCTTATAAGGCAAGCTAGCGTTTGTTTCCCAGTCCTAAATGGAGTTGAAATACACATGCAGTTTCTGGTCCTACGAGCAAGAGTTGTTTTCTGGTAAGAAAAGTCACTATTGCGCTCCCTTTGCCATACACAGTGCAAATAGCCCTCGCGTCTGTTCCCAGCAACTACAGTGTATTGGACTGAAGAGGATCTACTGTTCTTGTCAGTTTCCTAAGTAGAGTTGATCTAGATATGGCCCGTGTGTGTAGGAAGCACAGTTCTTTTGTTCTCAGCAAGCTCACTGTTCGGACCCTATAGAAAACACAGTAGAGTAGAAGAGTGCTCTTTTCTCAAAAGCAGAGTGTGTTTCTTGTATGGCGAGCTAGCGTTTGTTTCCCAGTCCTAAATGGAGTTGAATCACATGCAGTTTCTGGTCCTAGGAGAAATTGTTGTTTTCTGATAAAAAGAGTCACTATTGCGCTCCCATTGTCATACACAGGGCAAATAGCAATGGAGTCTGTTCCCAGCATGTACAGTGTATTGGACTGAAGAGGAGCTACTGTTCTTGTCAGGTTCCTAAGCAGAGTTGAACTAGATATGGCCCATGTGTGTAGGAAGCACAGTTCTTTTGTTCTCAGCAAGCTCACTGTTCTTGCCCTATAGGAAACACAGTAGCGTAGAAGAGTGCTCTTTCCTGAAAAGCACAGTGTGTTTCTAGAAAGGCAAGCTAGTGTTTGTTTCCTAGTCCTAAATGGAGTTTAATCACATGCAGTTTCTGGTCATAAGAGCAAGAGTTGTTTTCTGGTAAGAAGAGTCACTGTTGTGCTCCCATTGCTGTTCACAGTGCAAATAGCACTCGCGTCTGTTCCCAGCAAGTACAGTGTATTGGACTGAAGAGGAGCTACTCTTCTTGTCAGTTTCCTAAGCAGAGTTGAACTAGATATGGCCCGTGTGTGCAGGAAGCACAGTTCTTTTGTTCTGAGCAAGCTCACTGTTCTGGCCCTATAGGAAACACAGTAGAGTAGAAGAGTGCTCTTTTCTCAAAAGCAGAGTGTGTTTCTTGTAAGGCAAGCTAGGGTTTGTTTCCCAGTCCTAAATGGAGTTGAATCAAATGCAGTTTTTGGTCTTACGAGCAAGAGTTGTTTTCTAGTAAGAAGAGTCACTAATGCGCTCCCATTGCCATACACAGTGCAAATAGCACTCGCGTCTGTTCCCAGGAATTACAGTGTATTGGACTGAAGAGGAGCTCTTGTTCTTGTCAGTTTCCTATGCAGAATTGAACTAGATGTGGCCCGTGTCTGGGAAGCACAGTTCTTTTGTTCTGAGCAAGCTCACTGTTCTGGCCCTACAGGAAACACAGTAGAGTAGAAGAGTGCTCTTTTCTCAAAAGCAGAGTGTGTTTCTTGTAAGGCGAGCTAGCGTTTGTTTCCCAGTCCTAAATCGAGTTGAATCACATGCAGTTTCTGGTCCTACGAGCAAGAGTTGTTTTTGGTAAGAAGAGTCACTATTGCGCTCCCTTTGTCATTCACAGTGCAAATAGCACTGGTGTCTGTTCCCAGCAAGTACAGTGTATTGGACTGAAGAGGATCTACTGTTCTTGTCAGTTTCCTAAGCAGAGTTGAACTAGATATGGCCCGTGTGTGTAGTAAGCACGGTTCTTTTGTTCTGAGCAAGCTCACTGTTCGGACCCTATAGGAAACACAGTAGAGTAGAAGTGTGACCTTTTCTCAAAACAGAGCGTGTTTCTTGTAAGGCGAGCTAGCATTTGTTTCCCAGTCCTAAGTGGAGTTGAATAACATGCAGTTTCTGGTCCTATGAGCAAGAGTTGTTTTCTGGTAAGAAGAGTCACTATTGTGCTCCCATTGCTGTACACAGTGCAAATAGCACTCGCGTCTGTTCCCAGCAAGTACAGTGTATTGGACTGAAGAGGATCTACTGTTCTCGTAGGTTTCCTAAGCAGAGTTGAACTAGATATGGCCCGTGTGTGTAGGAAGCACAGTTCTTTTGTTCTGAGCAAGCTCACTGTTCTGGTCCTATAGGAAACACAGTAGAGTAGAAGAGTGCCCTTTTATCAAAAGCAGAGTGTGTTTCTTGTGAGGCGAGCTTGCGTTTGTTTCCCAGTCCTAAACGGAGTTGAATCACATGAAGTTTCTGGTCCTATGAGCAAGAGTTGTTTTGTGGTATGAAGAGTCACAATTGCGCTCCCATTGTCATACACAGGGCAAATAGTATTCGCGTCTGTTCCATGCAAGTACAGTGTATTGGACTGAAGAGGATCTACTATTCTTGTCACTTTCCTAAGGAGAATTGAACTAGATATGGCCGTGTGTGTAGGAAGCACAGTTCTTTTGTTCTGAGCAAGCTCACTGTTCTGGCGCTAAAGGAAACACAGTAGAGTAGAAGAGTGCTCCTTCCTCAAAAGCAGAGTGTGTTACTTGTAGGGCGAGCTAGCATTTGTTTCCCAGTCCTAAATGGAGTTGAATCACATGCAGTTTTTGGTCCTACGAGCAAGAGTTGCTTTCTGGTAAGGAAAGTCACTATTGCGCTCCCATTGATATACACAGTGCAAATAGCACTGACATCTGTTGCCAGCAAGTACAGTGTATTGGACTGAAGAGGAGATACTTCTCTTGTCAGTTTCCTCAGCAGAGTTGAACTAGATATGGCCCGGGTGTAGGAAGCACAGTTCTTTTGTTCTGAGCAAGTTCTCTGTTTGGACCCCATAGGAAACACAGTAGAGTAGAAGAGTGCCCTTTTGTCAAAAGCAGAGTGTGTTTCTTGTAAGGCGAGCTAGCGTTTGTTTCCCAGTCCTAAATGGAGTTGAAATACACATGCAGTTTCTGGTCCTATGAGCGAGAGTTGTATTCTGGTGGAAGATTCCATTGGACTGAGGAGAAGCTACTGTTCTTGTCAGTTTCCTAAGGAGAATTGAACTAGATATGGCCGTGTGTGTAGGAAGCACAGTTCTTTTGTTCTGAGCAAGCTCACTGTTCTGGCCCTATAGGATACACAGTAGAGTTGAGGAGTGCTCTTTTCTCAAAACCAGAGTGTGTTTCTTGTAAGGTGAGCTAGCGTTTGTTTCCCAGTCGTAAATGGAGGTGAATCAAATGCAGTTTTTGCTCCCATTGCCATACACAGTAAAAATAGCACTTGCGTCTGTTCCCAACAAGTACAGTGTATTTGACTGAAGAGGAGATACTGTTCTTGTCAGTTTCCTAAGGAGAGTTGAACTAGATATGGCCGTGTGTGTGGGAAGAACAGTTCTTTTGTTCTGAGCAAGCTCACTGTTTGGACCCCATAGGAAACACAGTAGAGTAGATGTGTGCCCTATTCTCAAAAGCAGAGCGTGTTTCTTGTAAGGCGAGCTAGCGTTTGTTTCCCAGTCCTAACTGGAGTTCTCGTCCTATAGGAAACACTGTAGAGTAGAAGAGTGCTCTATTCTCAAAAGCAGAGTGTGTTTCTTGTAAGGCTAGCTAGCGTTTGTTTCCCAGTCCTAAATGGAGTTGAATCACATGCAGTTTCTGGTCCTACGAGCAAGAGTTGTTTTCTGGTAAGAAGAGTCACTATTGCGCTCCCATTGCCATACACAGTGCAAACAGCACTGGCGTCTGTTCCCTGCATGTACAGAGTATTGGACTTAAGAGGAGCTACTGTTCTTGTCAATTTCCTAACAGAGTTGAACTAGATATGGCCCCTGTGTGTAGGAAGCACAGTTCTTTTGTTCTGAGCAAGTTCACTGTTCTGGCCCTATAGGAAACACAGTAGAGTAGAAGAGTGCTCTTTTCTCAAAAGCAGAGTGTGTTTCTTGTAAGGCGAGCTAGCGTTTCTTTTCCAGTCCTAAATGGAGTTGTGTCACATGCAGTTTCTGGTCCTACGAGCAAGACTTGTTTTCTGGTAAGAAGAATCACTATTGCGGTCCTATTGTCATACACAGGACAAATAGCACTGGTGTCTGTTCCCAGCATGTGCAGTGTATTTGACTGAAGAGGGTATACTGTTCTCGTCAGTTTCCTAAGCAGAATTGAACTAGATATGGCCCGTGTGTGTAGGAAGCACAGTCCTTTTGTTCTGAGCAAGCACACTGTTCTCGCCATAGAGGAAACACTGTAGAGTAGAATAGTGCTCTTTTCTCAAAAGCAGAGTGTGTTTCTTATAAGGCAAGCTAGCGTTTGTTTCCCAGTCCTAAATGGAGTTGAAATACACATGCAGTTTCTGGTCCTACGAGCAAGAGTTGTTTTCTGGTAAGAAAAGTCACTATTGCGCTCCCTTTGCCATACACAGTGCAAATAGCCCTCGCGTCTGTTCCCAGCAACTACAGTGTATTGGACTGAAGAGGATCTACTGTTCTTGTCAGTTTCCTAAGTAGAGTTGATCTAGATATGGCCCGTGTGTGTAGGAAGCACAGTTCTTTTGTTCTCAGCAAGCTCACTGTTCGGACCCTATAGAAAACACAGTAGAGTAGAAGAGTGCTCTTTTCTCAAAAGCAGAGTGTGTTTCTTGTATGGCGAGCTAGCGTTTGTTTCCCAGTCCTAAATGGAGTTGAATCACATGCAGTTTCTGGTCCTAGGAGAAATTGTTGTTTTCTGGTAAAAAGAGTCACTATTGCGCTCCCATTGTCATACACAGGGCAAATAGCACTGGCGTCTGTTACCAGCATGTACAGTGTATTGGACTGAAGAGGATCTACTGTTCTTGTCAGGTTCCTAAGCAGAGTTGAACTAGATATGGCCCGTTTTTGTAGGAAGCACAGTTCTTTTGTTCTCAGCAAGCTCACTGTTCGGACCCCATAGGAAACACAGTAGAGTAGATGTGTACCCTATTCTCAAAAGCAGAGCATGTTTCTTGTAAGGCGAGCTAGCGTTTGTTTCCCAGTCTTAAGTGGATTGAATCAAATGCAGTTTCTGGTCCTAAGAGCAAGAGTTGTTTCCTGGTAAGAAGAGTCATTATTGCGCTCCCTTTGCCATACACAGGGCAAATAGCACTGGCGTCTGTTCCCAGCAAGTACAGTGTATTGGACTGAAGAGGAGCTACTGTTCTTGTCAGTTTCCTAAGCAGAGTTGAACTAGATATGGCCCGTGTGTGTAGGAAGCACACTTCTTTTGTTCTGAGCAAGCTCACTGTTCGAACCCCATAGGAAACACAGTAGAGTAGAAGAGTGCTCTTTTCTCAAAAGCAGAGTGTGTTTCTTGTAAGGCGAGCTAGCATTTGTTTCCCAGTCCTAAATGGACTTGAAGTACACATGCAGTTTCTGGTCCTACGAGCAAGAGTGGTTTTCTGGTTAGAAGAGTCATTATTGCGCTCCCTTTGCCATACACAGGGCAAATAGCACTGGCGTCTGTTCCCAGCATGTACAGTGTATTCGACTGAAGAGGATCTACTGTTCTTGTCAGGTTCCTAAGCAGAGTTGAACTAGATATGGCCCGTGTGGGTAGGAAGCACAGTTTTTTTGTTCTCAGCAAGCTCACTGTTCTGGCCCAATAGGAAAAACAGTAGAGTAGAAGAGTGCTCTTTCCTCATAAGCAGAGTGTGTTTCTTGTAAGGCCAGCTAGCGTTTGTTTCCCAGTCCTAAACGGAGTTGAATCACATGCAGTTTCTGGTCCTACGAGCAAGAGTTTTTTCTGTAAGGAAAGTCACTATTGTGCTCCCATTGCCATACACAGTGCAAATAGCACTCGCGTCTGTTCCCAGTAAGTACAGTGTATTGGACTGAAGAGGAGCTACTGTTCTCATCAGTTTCCTAAGCAGAGTTGAAATAGATATGGCCCGTGTGTGTAGGAAGCACAGTTCTTTTGTTCTGAGCAAGCTCACTGTTCTCGCCCTATAGGAAACACTGTAGAGTAGAAGAGTGCTCTATTCTCAAAAGCAGAGTGTGTTTCTTGTAAGGCTAGCTAGCGTTTTTTCCCCAGTCCTAAATTGAGTTGAATCACATGCAGTTTCTGGTCCTACGAGCAAGAGTTTTTTCTGGTAAAAAGAATCACTATTGCGCTCCCATTGTCATACACAGGGCAAATAGCACTGGTTTCTCTTCCCAGCATGTACAGTGTATTGGACTGAAAAAAATCTTTTGTTCTTGTCAGTTTCCTATGCAGAATTGAACTACATATGGCCGTGTATGTAGGAAGCCAGTTCTTTTGTTCTGAGCAAGCTCTCTTTTCTGGTCCTATAGGAAACACAGTAGAGTAGAAGTGTGCTCTTTTCTCAAAAGCAGAGTGTGTTTCTTGTAAGGCAAGCTAGCGTTTGTTTCCCAGTCCTATATGGAGTTGAATCACATGCAGGTTCTGGTCCTACGAGCAAGAGTTGTTTTCTGGTAAGAAGAGTCACTATTGCGCTCCCATTGCCATACACAGTTCAAATAGCACTGGCGTCTGTTCCCTGCATATACAGAGAATTGGATTTAAGAGGAGCTACTGTTCTTGTCAGTTTCCTAACAGAGTTGAACTAGATATGGCCCCTGTGTGTAGGAAGCACAGTTCTTTTGTTCTGAGCAAGTTCACTGTTCTGGCTCTATAGGAAACACAGTAGAGTAGAAGAGTGCTCTTTTCTCAAAAGCAGAGTGTGTTTCTTGTAAGGCGAGCTAGCGTTTCTTTCCCAGTCCTAAATGGAGTTGTGTCACATGCAGTTTCTGGTCCTACGAGCAAGACTTGTTTTCTGGTAAGAAGAATCACTATTGCGCTCCTATTGTCATACACAGTACAAATAGCACTGGTGCCTGTTCTCAGCATGTGCAGTGTATTTGACTGAAGAGGATCTACTGTTCTTGTCAGTTTACTAATAAGAATTGAACTAGATATGACCGTGTGTGCAGGAAGCACAGTTCTCTTGTTCTGATCAAGCTCACTGTTCTGGCCCTATAGGAAACACAGTAGAGTAGAAGAGTGCTCTTTTCTCAAAAGCAGAGTGTGTTTCTTGTAAAACGAGCTTGCGTTTTTTTCCCAGTCCTATAGGGAGTTGAATCACATGCAGTTTCTGGTCCTACGAGCAAGAGATATTTTCTGGTAAGAAGAGTCACTATTGTGCTCCCATTGTCATACACAGGGCAAATATCACTGGCGTCGTTTCCCAGCATGTACAGTGTATTGGACTGAAGAGGATCTACTGTTCTTGTCAGTTTCCTAATAAGAATTGAACGAGATATGGCCGTGTGTGTAGGAAGCACAGTTCTCTTGTTCTGATCAAGCTCACTGTTCTGGCCCTATAGGAAACACAGTAGAGTAGAAGAGTGCTCTTTTCTCAAAAGCAGAGTGTGTTTCTTGAGAGGCGAGCTAGCGTTTGTTTCCCACCCCTAAATGGAGTTGAATCACATCTTGTTTTTGGTCCTACGAGCAAGAGTTGTTTTCTGGTAAGGAAAGTCACTATTGCGCTCCCATTGCCATACACAGTGCAAATAGCACTCGCGTCTGTTCCCAGTAAGTACAGTGTATTGGACTGAAGAGGAGCTACTGTTCTCATCAGTTTCCTAAGCAGAGTTGAAATAGATATGGCCCGTGTGTGTAGGAAGCACAGTTCTTTTGTTCTGAGCAAGCTCACTGTTCTCGCCCTATAGGAAACACTGTAGAGTAGAAGAGTGCTCTATTCTCAAAAGCAGAGTGTGTTTCTTGTAAGGCTAGCTAGCGTTTTTTCCCCAGTCCTAAATTGAGTTGAATCACATGCAGTTTCTGGTCCTACGAGCAAGAGTTTTTTCTGGTAAAAAGAATCACTATTGCGCTCCCATTGTCATACACAGGGCAAATAGCACTGGTTTCTCTTCCCAGCATGTACAGTGTATTGGACTGAAAAAAATCTTTTGTTCTTGTCAGTTTCCTATGCAGAATTGAACTACATATGGCCGTGTATGTAGGAAGCCAGTTCTTTTGTTCTGAGCAAGCTCTCTTTTCTGGTCCTATAGGAAACACAGTAGAGTAGAAGTGTGCTCTTTTCTCAAAAGCAGAGTGTGTTTCTTGTAAGGCAAGCTAGCGTTTGTTTCCCAGTCCTATATGGAGTTGAATCACATGCAGGTTCTGGTCCTACGAGCAAGAGTTGTTTTCTGGTAAGAAGAGTCACTATTGCGCTCCCATTGCCATACACAGTTCAAATAGCACTGGCGTCTGTTCCCTGCATATACAGAGAATTGGATTTAAGAGGAGCTACTGTTCTTGTCAGTTTCCTAACAGAGTTGAACTAGATATGGCCCCTGTGTGTAGGAAGCACAGTTCTTTTGTTCTGAGCAAGTTCACTGTTCTGGCTCTATAGGAAACACAGTAGAGTAGAAGAGTGCTCTTTTCTCAAAAGCAGAGTGTGTTTCTTGTAAGGCGAGCTAGCGTTTCTTTCCCAGTCCTAAATGGAGTTGTGTCACATGCAGTTTCTGGTCCTACGAGCAAGACTTGTTTTCTGGTAAGAAGAATCACTATTGCGCTCCTATTGTCATACACAGTACAAATAGCACTGGTGCCTGTTCTCAGCATGTGCAGTGTATTTGACTGAAGAGGATCTACTGTTCTTGTCAGTTTACTAATAAGAATTGAACTAGATATGACCGTGTGTGCAGGAAGCACAGTTCTCTTGTTCTGATCAAGCTCACTGTTCTGGCCCTATAGGAAACACAGTAGAGTAGAAGAGTGCTCTTTTCTCAAAAGCAGAGTGTGTTTCTTGTAAAACGAGCTTGCGTTTTTTTCCCAGTCCTATAGGGAGTTGAATCACATGCAGTTTCTGGTCCTACGAGCAAGAGATATTTTTTGGTAAGAAGAGTCACTATTGTGCTCCCATTGTCATACACAGGGCAAATATCACTGGCGTCGTTTCCCAGCATGTACAGTGTATTGGACTGAAGAGGATCTACTGTTCTTGTCAGTTTCCTAATAAGAATTGAACGAGATATGGCCGTGTGTGTAGGAAGCACAGTTCTCTTGTTCTGATCAAGCTCACTGTTCTGGCCCTATAGGAAACACAGTAGAGTAGAAGAGTGCTCTTTTCTCAAAAGCAGAGTGTGTTTCTTGAGAGGCGAGCTAGCGTTTGTTTCCCACCCCTAAATGGAGTTGAATCACATGCAGTTTCTGGTCCTATGAGCAAGAGTTGTTTTCTGGTAAGGAAAGTCACTATTGCGCTCCCATTGCCATACATTGTGCATATAGCACTCGCGTTTGTTCCCAGCAAGTACAGTGTATTGGACTGAAGAGGAGCTACTGTTCTTGTCATTTTCCTAAGAGGAGTTGAACTAGATATGGCCGTGTGTAGGAAGCACAGTTCTTTTGTTCTGAGAAAGCACACTGTGCGGACACCACAGGAAACACAGTAGAGTAGATGAGGGCTCTTTTCTCAAAATTAGATTGTGTTTCTTGAAAGGCAAGCTAGTATTTGCTTCCCAGTTAGAAATGGAGTTGAATCCCATGCAGTTTCTGGTCCTACGAGCAAGAGTTTTTTTCTGGTAAGAAGAGTCACTATTGAGCTCCCATTGCCATACACAGTGCAAATAGCACTGGCGTCTGTTCCCAGCAAGTACAGTGTATTGGACTGAAGAGCAGCTACTGTTCTTGTCAGTTTTCTAAGGAGAGTTGAACTAGATAGGGCCCGTGTGTGTAGGAAGCACAGTTATTTTGTTCTGAGCAAGCTCACTTTTCGGACACCATAGGAAACACAGTAGAATAGATGAGTGCTCTTTTCTCAAAAGCAGAGTATGTTTCTTGTAAGGCGAGCTAGCATTTGTTTCCCAGTCCTAAATGGAGTTGAATCACATGCAGTTCCTGGTCCTACGAGCAAGAGTTGTTTTCTGGTAAGAAGAGTCACTATTGCGCTCCGATTGTCATACACAGGGCAAATAGCACTGGTGTCTGTTCCCAGCATGTGCAGTGTATTTGACTGAAGAGGGTATACTGTTCTTGTCAGTTTCCTAAGCTGAATTGAACTAGATATGTCTGTGTGTGTAGGAAGCACACTTCTTTTGTTGTGTGCAAGCTCACTGTGCTGGCCCTACAGTAAACACAGTAGAGTAGAAGAGTGCTCTTTTCTCAAAAGCAGAGTTTGTTTCTTGTAACGTGAGCTAGCATTTATTTCCCAGTTCTAAATGGAGTTGAATCACATGAAGTTTTTGGTCCTATGAGCAAGAGTTGGTTTCTAGTAATGAATGTCCCTATTTTGCTCTCATTGCCATACACAGTGCAAATTGCACTCGCGTCTGTTCTCAGCATATACAGTGTATTGGACTGAAGAAGAGCTACTTTTCTTCTCAGTTTCCTAAGCAGAGTTGAACTTGATATGGCCCGTGTATGTAGGAAGTACAGTTCTTTTGTTCTGAGCAAACTCACTGTTCTGGCCCTATAGGAAACACAGTTGAGTAGAAGAGTGCTCTTTTCTCTAAAGCAGAGTGTGTTTCTTGTAAGGCGAGCTAGCGTTTGTTTCCCAGTTCTAAATGGAGTTGAATCACATGCAGTTTCTGGTCATACAAGCAAGAGTTGTTTTCTGGTAAGAAGAGTCACTATTGCACTCCCATTTTCACACACAGGGCAAATAGCACTGGCGTCTGTTGCCAGCATGTACAGTGTATTGGACTGAAGAGGTTCTACAGTTCTTGTCAGTTTCCTAAGCAGATTTGAACAAGATATGGCCTGTGTGTGTAGGAAGCACAGTTCTTTGTTCTGAGCAAGCTCACTGTTCTGGCCCTATAGGAAACACAGTAGAGTAGAAGATTGCCCTATTCTCAAAAGCAGAGCATGTTTCTTGTCAGGCGATCTAGCGTTTGTTTCCCAGTCCAAAGTGGATTGATTCACATGCAGTTTCTGGTCCTAAGAGCAAGAGTTGTTTTCTGGCAAGAAGAGTCACTATTGTTCCCCCTTGCCGTACACAGTGCAAATAGCACTCGCGTCTGTTCCCAGTAAGTACAGTGTATTGGATTGAAGAGGAGCTACTGTTCTCGTCAGTTTCCTAAGCAGAGTTGAACTAGATATGGAACGTGTGTGTAGGAAGCACAGTTCTTTTTTTCTGAGCATGCTCACTGTTCTCGCCCTATAGGAAACACAGTAGAGTAGATGTGTGCCCTATTCTCAAAAGCAGAGTGTGTTTCTTGTAAGGCGAGCTAGCGTTTGTTTCCCAATCTTAAATGGAGTTGAATCACATGCAGGTTCTGGTCCTACGAGCAAGAGTTGTTTTCTGGTATGAAGAGTCACTATTGCGCTCCAATTGCCATACAAAGTACAAATAGCACTCGCGTCTGTTCCACCAAGTACAGTGTATTGGACTGAAGAAGAGCTACTGTTCTCGTCAGTTTCCTAAGCAGAGTTGAACTAGATATGGCCCGTGTGTGTAGGAAGCACAGTTCTTCTGTTCTGAGCAAGCTCACTGTTTGGACCCCATAGGAAACACAGTAGAGAAGATGTGTGCCCGATTCTCAAAAGCAGAGCGTGTTTCTTGTAAGGCGAGCTAGCATTTGTTTCCCAGTCCTAAGTGGATTGAATCAAATGCAGTTTCTGTTCCTAAGAGCAAGAGTTGTTTTCTGGTAAGAAGAGTCACTATTGTGCTCCCATTGTCGTACACAGTGCAAATAGCCCTCGCGTCTGTTCCCAGCAAGTACAGTGTGTTTCTTGTAAGGCGAGCTAGCATTTGTTTCCTAGTCCTAAATGGAGTTCAAATACACATGCAGTTTCTGGTCCTATGAGCTAGAGTTGTTTTCTGGTAAGAAGAGTCACTATTGTGCTCCCTTTGACATACACAGTACAAATAGCACTCGCTTCTGTTTCTAGCAAGTACACTATATTGGACTGAAGAGGAGCTACTGTTCTTGTCAGTTTCCTAGGCAGAGGTGAACTAGATATGGCCCGTGTGTGTAGGAAGCACAGTTCTTTTGTTCTGAGCATGCTCACTGTTCGAACCCCATAGGAAACACAGTAGAGTAGACGGGTGCTCTTTTCTCAAAAGCAGAGTGTGTTTCTTGTAAGGCGAGCTAGCATTTGTTTCCCAGTCCTAAATGGAGTTCAAATACACATGCAGTTTCTGGTCCTACGAGCGAGACATGTTTTCTGGTAAGAAGAGTCCATTTTGCGCTCCCATTGGCATACACAGTGCAAATAGCACTCGGATCTGTTCCTAGCAAGTACAGTGTATTGGGCTGAAGAGGAGCTACTGTTCTTGTCATTTTCCTAAGCAGAGTTGAATTAGATATGGCGCGAGTGTGTAGGAAGCACAGTTCTTTTGTTCTGAGCAAGCTCACTATTTTGGCCCTATTGGAAACACAGGAGAGTAGAATAGTGCTTATTTCTCAAAAGCAGAGTGTGTTTCTTGTAAGGCGAGCTAGCGTTTGTTTCCCAGTCCTAAATGGAGTTGAATCACATGCAGTTTCAGGTCCTATGAGCAAGAGTTGTTTTCTGGTAAGGAAAGTCACTATTGTGCTCACATTGCCATACACAGTGCAAATAGCACTGGTGTCTGTTCCCAGCAAGTACAGTGTATTGGACTGAAGAGAAGCTACTGTTCTTGTCAATTTCCTAAGCAGAATTGAACTAGATATGACCCCTGTGTGTAGGAAGCACAAATCTTTTGTTCTGGGCAAGCTCACTGTTTGGACCCCATAGGAAACACAGTAGAGAAGATGTGTGCCCTATTCTCAAAAGCAGAGCGTGTTTCTTGTAAGGCGAGCTAGCGTTTGTTTCCCAGTCCTAAGTGGATTGAATCAATGCAGTTTCTGGTCCTAAGAGCAAGAGTTGTTTTCTGTTAAGGAAAATCACTATTGCGCTCCCATTGCAATATACAGTGCAAATAGCACTCGCGTCTGTTCCGAGCAAGTACAGTGTATTGGAATGAAGAGGAGCTACTGTTCTTGTCAGTTTCCTAAGCAGAGTTGAACTAGATATGACCCGTGTGTGTAGGAAGCACAGTTTTTTTGTTCTGAGCAAGCACACTGTTTGTACCCCATAGGTAATACAGTAGAGTAGATGTGTGCCCTATTCTCAAAAGCAGAGTGTGTTTCTTGTAAGACGAGCTAGCGTTTGTTTCCCAATCCTAAATGGAGTTGAATCACATGCAGTTTCTGGTCCTATGAGCTAGAGTTGTTTTCTGGTAAGAAGAGTCACTATTGCGCTCCCATTGTCATACACAGGGCAAATAGCACTGGCTTCTGTTCCCAGCAAGTACAGTGTATTGGACTGAAGAGGATCTACTGTTCTTGTCAGTTTCCTAAGCAGAATTGAACTAGATATGGCCGGTGTGTAGGAAGCAAAGTTCTTTTGTTCTGAGCAAGCTCACTGTTCTGGCCATATAGGAAAAACAGTAGAGTAGAAAAGTGCTCTTTTCTCAAAAGCAGAGTGTGTTTCTTCTAAGTCGAGCTAGCGTTTGTTTCCCAGTCCTAAATGGAGTTGAATCACATGCAGTTTTTGGTTCTACGAGCAAGAGTTGTTTTCTGGTAAAGAAGAGTCACTATTGCGCTCCCATTGCCATACACAGCACAAATAGCACTCGTGTCTGTTCCCATCAAGTACAGTGTATTGGACTGAAGAGGAGCTACTGTTCTTGTCAGTTTCCTAAGAAGAGTTGAACTAGATATGGCCTGTGTGTTTAGGAAGCACAGTTCTTTTGTTCTGAGCAAGCTCACTGTTCGAATCCCATAGGAAACACTGTAGAGTAGAAGAGTGCTCTATTCTCAAAAGCAGAGTGTGTTTCTTGTAAGGCCAGGTAGCATTTGTTTCCCAGTCCTAAATGGAGTTCAAATACACATGCAGTTTCTGGTCCTATGAGCTAGAGTTGTTTTCTGGTAAGAAGAGTCACTATTGTGCTCCCTTTGACATACACAGTGCAAATAGCACTCGCGTCTGTTCCCAGCAAGTACAGTGTATTGGACTGAAGAGGAGCTACTGTTCTTGTCAGTTTCCTAAGCAGAGTTGAACTAGATATGACCCGTGTGTGTAGGAAGCACAGTTCTTCTGTTCTGAGCAAGCTCACTGTTTGGACAATATAGGAAACACAGTAGAGTAGATGTGAGCCCTATTCTCAAAAGCAGAATGTGTTTCTTGTAAGGCGAGGTAGCGTTTGTTTCCCAATCCTAAATGTAGTTGAATATCATGCAGTTTCTGGTCCTACGATCAAGAGTTGTTTTCTGGTAAGAAGAGTCACTATTGCGCTCCCATTGCCATACACAGTACAAATAGCACTCGCGTTTGTTTAACGCAAGTACAGTGTATTGGTCTGAAGAGGAGCTACTGTTCTTGTCAGTTTCCTAAGCAGAGTTGAACTATATATGGCCCGTGTGTGTAGTAAGCACAGTCCTTTTGTTCTGAGCAAGCTCACTGTTTGAACCCCAAAGGAAACACAGTAGAGTAGAAGAGTGCTCTTTTCTCAAAAGCAGAGTGTGTTTCTTGAAAGCCGAGCTAGCATTTGTTTCCCAGTCCTAAATGGAGTTGAAATACATATGCAGTTTCTGGTCTTACGAGCAAGAGTTGTTTTCTGGTAAGAAGAGTCACTATTGCGCTCCCTTTGCCATACACAATGCAAATAGCACTCGCGTCTGTTCCCAACAAGTACAGTGTATTGGACTGAAGAGGAGCTACTGTTCTTGTCAGTTTCCTAAGCAGAATTGAACTAGATATGGCCCATGTGTGTAGGAAGCACAGTTCTTTTGTTCTGAGAAAGCTCACTGTTCTGGCCCTATAGGAAACACACTTGTGTAGAAGACTGCTCTTTTCTCAAAAGCAGAGTGTGTTTCTTGTAAGGCTAGCTATTGTTTGTTTCCCAGTCCTAAATGGAGTTGAATCACATGCAGTTTCTGGTCCTATGAGCAAGAGTTGTTTTCTGGTAAGAAGAGTAACTATTGTGCTCCCATTGACATACACAGTACAAATAGCACTCGTGTCCGTTTCCAGGAAGTACAGTGTATTGGACTGAAGAGGAGCTACTGTTTTTGTCAGTTTCCTAAGCAGAGTTGAACTAGATATGGCCCGTGTGTGTAGGAAGCACAGTTCTTTTGTTCAGAGCAAGCTCACTCTTCAAACCACATAGGAAACACAGTAGAGTAGAAGCGTGCTCTTTTCTGAAAAGCATAGTGTGTTTCTTTTAAGGCGAGCTAGCGTTTTTTTCCCAGTTCTAAATGGAGTTCAAATACACATGCAGTTTCTGGTCCTACGAGCAAGAGTTGTGTTCTGGTTAGAAGAGTCACTATTGCGCTCCCTTTGCCATACACAGTGCAAATAGCCCTGGCATCTGTTCCGAGCAAGTACAGTGTATTGGACTGAAGAGGAGCTACTGTTCTTGTCAGTTTCCTAAGCAGAGTTGAACTAGATATGGCCCGTGTGTAGGAAGCACAGTTCTTTTGTTCTGAGCAAGCTCACTATTCTGGCACTACAGGAAACACATTAGAGTAGAAGAGTGCTCTTTGACTCAAAAGCAGAATGTGTTTCTTGTAAGGCGAGCTAGTGTTTGTTTCCCAGTCCTAAATGGAGTTGAATCACATGGAGTTTCTGGTCCTACGAGCAAGAGTTGTTTTCTGGTAAGAAGAGTCACTATTGCGGTCCCATTGCCGTACCCAGTGCAAATCGCATTGGTGTCTGTTCCCAGCAACTACAGTGTATTCGACTGAAGAGGAGCTACTGTTCTCATCAGTTTCCAAAGCAGAGTTGAACTAGATATCGCCCGTGTGTGTAGGAAGCACAGTTCTTTTGTTCTGACCAAGCTCACTGTTCTGGCCCTATAGGAAACACAGTAGAGTAGAAGAGTGCTCTTTTCTAAAAAGCAGAGTGTGTTTCTTGTAAGGCGAGCTAGCGTTTGTTTCCCAGTCCTAAATGGAGCTGAATCACATGCAGTTTCTGGTCCTAAGAGCAAGAGTTGTTTTCTGGTTAGAAGAGTCACTGTTGCGCTTCCTTTGCCATTCACAGTGCAAATAGCCCTCGGGTCTGTTCCCAGCAAGTACATTGTATTGGACTGAAGAGGAGCTACCGTTCTTCTGAGTTTCCTAAGCAGAGTTGAACTAGATATGGCCCGTGTGTGTAGGAAGCACAGTTCTTTTGTTCTCAGCAAGCTTACTGTTCGGACCCCATAGGAAACACAGTAGAGTAGAAGAGTGCTCTTTTCTCAAAAGCAGAGTATGTTTCTTGTAAGGCGAGCTTTGGTTTGTTTCCCAGTCCTAAATGGAGTTGAATCAAATGCAGTTTTTCGTCTTACGAGCAAGAGTTGTTTTCTGGTAAGAAGAGTCACTATTGCGCTCCCTTTGCCAAACACAGTGCAAATAACAGTCGCATCTCTTCCCAGCAAGTACAGTGTATTGGACTGAAGAGTAGCTACTGTTCTTGTCAGTTTCCTAAGCAGAGTTGAACTAGATATGGCCATATTTGTAGGAAGCACAGTTCTTTTGTTCTGAGCAAGCTCACTGTTCTGGTCCTATAGAAAACACAGTAGAATGGAAGAGTGCTCTTTTCTCAAAAGCAGAGTGTGTTTCTTGTAAGGCGAGCTAGCGTTTGTTTCCTAGTCCTAAATGGAGTTGAATCACATGCAGTTTCTGGTCCTACTAGCAAGAGTTGTTTTCTGGTAAGAAGAGTCACTATTGCGCTCCCATTGTCATTCAAAGTGCAAATAGCACTGGTGTCTGTTCCCAGCAAGAACAGTGTATTGGACTGAAAAGGATCTACTGTTCTGGTCAGTTTCCTAAGCAAAGTTGAACTAGATATGGCCGGTGTGTGTAGGTAGCACAGTTCTTTTGTTCTGAGCAAGCTCACTGTTCGGACACCATAGGAAACACAGTAGAGTAGAATAGTGCTCTTTCCTCAAAAGCAGATTTTGTTTCTTGTAAGGCGAGCTAGCGTTTGTTTCCCAGTCCTAAATGGACTTGAATCACATGCAGTTTTTGGTCTTACACGCAAGAGTTGCTTTCAAGTAAGGAAAGACACTATTGCGCTCCCATTGCCATACACAGTGCAAATAGCACTCGCATCTTTTCCCAGCAACTACAGTGTATTGGACTGAAGAGGAGCTAATTCTCTTCTCAGTTTCCTAAGCAGAGTTGAACTAGATATGGCCCGGATGTAGGAAGCACAGTTCTTTTGTTCTGAGCATGCTCTCTGTTCGGACCCCATAGGAAACACAGTAGAGTAGAAGAGTGCTCTTTTCTCAAAAGCAGAGTGTGTTTCTTGTAAGCGAGCTAGCGTTTGTTTCCCAGTCCTAAATGGAGTTGAATCCCATGCAGTTTCTGGTCCTACGAGCAAGAGTTGTTTTCTGGTAAGAAGAGTCACTATTGTGCTCCCATTGCTGTACACAGTGCAAATAGCACTCGTGTCTGTTGCCAGCAAATACAGTGTATTGGACTGAAGAGGAGCTACTGTTCTTGTCAGTTTCCTAAGCAGAGTTGAACTAGATATGGCCCATGTGTTTAGGAAGCACAGTTCTTTTGTTCTGAGGAAGCTCACTGTTCGAACCCCATAGGAAACACAGTAGAGTAGACAGGTGCTCTTTTCTCAAAAGCAGAGTGTGTTTCTTGTAAGGCGAGCTAGCATTTGTTTCCCAGTCCTAAATGGAGTTCAAATACACATGCAGTTTCTGGTCCTACGAGCAAGAGTTGTTCTCTGGTTAGAAGAGTCACTATTGCGCTCCCTTTGACATACACAGTACAAACAGCCCTTGCGTCTGTTCCCAGCAAGTACAGTGTATTGGACTGAAGAGGAGCTACTGTTCTTGTCAGTTTCCTAAGCAAAGTTGAACTAGATATGGCCCATATGTATAGGAAGCACAGTTCTTTTGTTCTCAGCAATCTCACTGTTCGGACCCCATAGAAAACACAGTAGAGTAGAAGAGTGCTCTTTTCTCAAAAGCAGAGTGTGTTTCTTCTAAGACGAGCTAGCGTTTGTTTCCCAGTCCTAAATGGAGTTGAATAACATGCAGTTTCTGGTCCTACGAGCAAGAGTTTTTTCTGGTAATAAGAGTAACTGTTGCGCTCCCATTGTCATAAACAGGGCAAATAGCACTGGCATCTGTTCCCAGCAAGTACAGTGTATTGGGCTGAAGAGGAGCTACTGTTCTTGTCATTTTCCTAAGCGGAGTTGAACTAGATATGGCCCGTGTGTGTAGGAAGCACAGTTCTTTTTTCTCAGCAAGCTCACAATTTGGACCCCATAGAAAACACAGTAGAGTTGAAGAGTGCACTTTACTCAAAAGGAAGAGTATGTTTATTGTAAGGCGAGCTAGCATTTGTTTCCCAGTCCTAAACGGAGTTGAATGACATTCAGTTTCTGGTCCTACGAGCAAGAGTTGTTTTCTGGTAAGAAGAGTCACTATTGTGCTCCCATTGCTGTACACAGTGCAAATAGCACTCGCGTATGTACCCAGCAATTACTGTGTATTGAACTGAAGAGGAGCTACTGTTCTCATCAGTTTCCTAAGCAGAGTTGAACTAGATATGGCCCGTGTGTGTAGGAAGCACAGTTCTTTTCTTCTGAGCAAGCTCGCTGTACTTGCCCTATAGGAAACACATTAGAGTAGAAGAGTGCTCTTTTCTCAAAAAAAGAGTGTGTTTCTTGTAAGGCGAGCTAGCGTTTGTTTCTCAGTCCTAAATGGAGTTGAATCACATGCAGTTAATTGTCCTACAAGCAAGAGTTGTTTTCTGGTAAGAAGAGTCACTATTGCGCTCCCATTGTCATACACAGTGCAAATAGCACTCGCGTCTGTTCCCAGCAAGTACAGTGTATTGGACTGAAGAGGAGTTACTGTTCTTGTCAGTTTCCTAAGCAGAGTTGAACTAGATATGACCCGTGTGTGTAGGAAGCCCAGTTCTTCTGTTCTGAGCAAGCTCACTGTTTGGACCCCATAGGAAACACAGTAGAGTAGATGTGTGCCCTATTCTCAAAAGCAGAATGTGTTTCTTGTAAGGCGAGCTAGCGTTTGTTTCCCAATCCTAAATGGAGTTGAATCACATGCAGTTTCTGGTCCTACGAGCAAGAGTTGTTTTGTGGTAAGAAGAGTCACTATTGCGCTCCCATTGTCATGCACAGGGCAAATAGCACTGGCGTCTGTTCCCAGCAAGTACAGTGTATTGGACTGAAGAGGATCTACTGTTCTTGTCAGTTTCCTAAGGAGAATTGAACTAGATATGACCTGTGTGTGTAGGAAGCACAGTTCTTTTGTAATCAGCAAGCTCACTGTTCTGGCGCTATATGAAACACAGTAGAGTAGAAGAGTGCTGTTTTCTCAAAAGCAGAGTGTGTTTCTTGTAAGGCGACCTAGCGTTTGTTTCCAAGTTCTAAATGGAGTTGAATCACTTGCAGTTTTTGGTCCTACACGCAAGAGTTGTTATCTCGTAAGGAAAATCACTATTTTCCTCCCATTGCCATACACAGTGCAAATAGCACTCGCATCTTTTCCCAGCAAGTAGAGTGTATTGGGCAGAAGAGGCCCTACTGTTCTTGTTATTTTCCTAAGCAGAGATGAATTAGATATGGCGTGATGTGTAGGAAGCACAGTTCTTTTGTTCTCAACAAGCTCACTGTTCGGACCCCATAGAAAACACAGTAGAGTTGAAGAGTGCACTTTCCTCAAAAAGAAGAGTATGTTTCTTGTAAGGCGAGCTAGCGTTTTTTTCCAAGTCCTACATGGAGTTGAATGATACTCAGTTTCTGGTCCTACGAGCAAGAGTTGTTTTGTGGTAAGAAGAGTAACTATTGCGCTCCCATTGCTGTACAGAGTGCAAATAGCACTCGCGTATGTTCCCAGCAAGTACAGTGTATTGGACTGAAGAGGAGCTACTGTTCTTGTCAGTTTCCTAAGCAGAGTTGAACTAGATATGACCCGTGTGTGTAGGAAGCACAGTTCTTCTGTTCTGAGCAAGCTCACTGTTTGGACAACATAGGAAACACAGTAGAGTAGATGTGTGCCCTATTCTCAAAAGCAGAATGTGTTTCTTGTAAGGCGAGGTAGCGTTTGTTTCCCAATCCTAAATGGAGTTGAATCACATGCAGTTTCTGGTCCTACGAGCAAGAGTTGTTTTGTGGTAAGAAGAGTCACTATTGCGCTCCCATTGTCATACACAGGGCAAATAGCACTGGCGTCTGTTCCCAGCAAGTACAGTGTATTGGTCTGAAGAGGAGCTACTGTTCTTGTCAGTTTCCTAAGGAGAATTGAACTAGATATGGCCCGTGTGTGTAGGAAGCACAGTTCTTTTGTTCTGAGCAATCTCACTGTTCTGGCCCTATAGGAAACACAGTAGTGTAGAAAAGTGCTCTTTTCTCAAAAGCAGAGTGTGTTTCTTGTAAGTCGAGCTAGCGTTTGTTTCTCAGTCCTAAATGGAGTTGAATCAAATGCAGTTTTGGTCCTTCGAGCAAGAGTTGTTTTCTGGTAAGAAGAGTCACTATTGCGCTCCCATTGCCATACACAGTACAAATAGCACTCGCGTTTGTTTAACGCAAGTACAGTGTATTGGTCTGAAGAGGAGCTACTGTTCTTCTCAGTTTCCTAAGCAGAGTTGAACTATATATGGCCCGTGTGTGTAGTAAGCACAGTCCTTTTGTTCTGAACAAGCTCACTGTTTGAACCCCATAGGAAACACAGTAGAGTGGAAGAGTGCTCTTTTCTCAAAAGCAGAGTGTGTTTCTTGTAAGGCGAGCTAGCATTTGTTTCCCAGTCCTAAATGGAGTTGAAATACAAATGCAGTTTCTGGTCTTACGAGCAAGAGTTGTTTTCTGGTAAGAAGAGTCACTATTGCGCTCCATTTGCCATACACAATGCAAATCGCACTCGCATCTGTTCCCAACAAGTACAGTGTATTGGACTGAAGAGGAGCTACTGTTCTTGTCAGTTTCCTAAGCAGAATTGAACTAGATATGGCCCATGTGTGTAGGAAGCACAGTTCTTTTGTTCTGAGAATGCTCACTGTTCTGGCCCTATAGGAAACACACTAGTGTAGAAGACTGCTCTTTTCTCAAAAGCAGAGTGTGTTTCTTGTAAGGCGAGGTAGCGTTTGTTTCCTAGTCCTAAATGGAGTTGAATCACATGCAGTTTCTGGTCCTACGAGCAAGAGTTGTTTTCTGGTAAGAAGAGTAACTATAGTGCTCCCATTGACATACACAGTACAAATAGCACTCGTGTCCGTTTCCAGGAAGTACAGTGTATTGGACTGAAGAGGAGCTACTGTTCTTGTTAGTTTCCTAAGCAGAGTTGAACTAGATATGGCCCGTGTGTGTAGGAAGCACAGTTCTTTTGTTCTGAGCAAGCTCACTCTTCAAACCACATAGGAAACACAGTAGAGTAGAAGCGTGCTCTTTTCTGAAAAGCATAGTGTGTTTCTTGTAAGGCGAGCTAGCGTTTTTTTCCCAGTCCTAAATGGAGTTCAAATACACATCAGTTTCTGGTCCTACGAGCAAGAGTTGTGTTCTGGTTAGAAGAGTCACTATTGCGCTCCCTTTGCCATACACAGTGCAAATAGCCCTGGCATCTGTTCCGAGCAAGTACAGTGTATTAGACTGAAGAGGAGCTACTGTTCTTGTCAGTTTCCTAAGCAGAGTTGAACTAGATATGGCCCGTGTGTAGGAAGCACAGTTCGTTTGTTCTGAGCAAGCTCACTATTCTGGCACTACAGTAAACACAGTAGAGTAGAAGAGTGCTCTTTGACTCAAAAGCAGAATGTGTTTCTTGTAAGGCGAGGTAGCGTTTGTTTCCCAGTCCTAAATGGAGTTGAATCACATGGAGTTTCTGGTCCTACGAGGAAGAGTTGTTTTCTGGTAAGAAGAGTGACTATTGCGGACCCATTGCCGTACCCAGTGCAAATCGCACTGGTTTCTGTTCCCAGCAAGTACAGTGTATTCGACTGAAGAGGAGCTACTGTTCTCGTCAGTTTCCAAAGCAGAGTTGAACTAGATATCGCCCGTGTGTGTAGGAAGCACAGTTCTTTTGTTCTGAGCAAGCTCACTGTTCTGGCCCTATAGGAAACACAGTAGAGTAGAAGAGTGCTCTTTTCTAAAAAGCAGAGAGTGTTTCTTGTAAGGTGAGCTAGAGTTTGTTTCCCAGTCCTATATGGAGCTGAATCACATGCAGTTTCTGGTCCTAAGAGCAAGAGTTGTTTTCTGGTTAGATGAGTCACTATTGCGCTTCCTTTGCCATTCACAGTGCAAATAGCCCTCGCGTCTGTTCCCAGAAAGTACAGTGTATTGGACTGAAGAGGAGCTACCGTTCTTCTGAGTTTCCTAAGCAGAGTTGAACTAGATATGGCCCGTGTGTGTAGGAAGCACAGTTCTTTTGTTCTCAGCAAGCTTACTGTTCGGACCCCATAGGAAACACAGTAGAGTAGAAGAGTGCTCTTTTCTCAAAAGCAGAGTGTGTTTCTTGTAAGGCGAGCTTTGGTTTGTTTCCCAGTCCTAAATGGAGTTGAATCAAATGCAGTTTTTCGTCCTACGAGCAAGAGTTTTTTTCTGGTAAGAAGAGTCACTATTGAGCTCCCTTTGCCATACACAGTGCAAATAGCACTCGCGTCTGTTCCCAGCAAGTACAGTGTATTGGACTGAAGAGTAGCTACTGTTCTTGTCAGTTTCCTAAGCAGAGTTGAACTAGATATGGCCATATTTGTAGGAAGCACAGTTCTTTTGTTCTGAGCAAGCTCACTGTTCTGGTCCTATAGAAAACACAGTAGAGTGGAAGAGTGCTCTTTTCTCAAAAGCAGAGTGTGTTTCTTGTAAGGCGAGCTAGCGTTTGTTTCCTAGTCCTAAATGGAGTTGAATCACATGCAGTTTCTGGTCCTACTAGCAAGAGTTGTTTTCTGGTAAGAAGAGTCACTATTGCGCTCCCATTGTCATTCAAAGTGCAAATAGCACTGGTGTCTGTTCCCAGCAAGTACAGTGTATTGGACTGAAGAGGATCTACTGTTCTGGTCAGTTTCCTAAGCAAAGTTGAACTAGATATGGCCGGTGTGTGTAGGAAGCACAGTTCTTTTGTTCTGAGCAAGCTCACTGTTCGGACACCATAGGAAACACAGTAGAGTAGAATAGTGCTCTTTCCTCAAAAGCAGATTTTGTTTCTTGTAAGGCGAGTTAGCGTTTGTTTCCCAGTCCTAAATGGACTTGAATCACATGCAGTTTTTGGTCTTACACGCAAGAGTTGCTTTCAAGTAAGGAAAGACACTATTGCGCTCCCATTGCCATACACAGTGCAAATAGCACTCGCATCTTTTCCCAGCAACTACAGTGTATTGGACTGAAGAGGAGCTAATTCTCTTGTCAGTTTCCTAAGCAGAGTTGAACTAGATATGGCCCGGATGTAGGAAGCACAGTTCTTTTGTTCTGAGCAAGCTCTCTATTCGGACCCCATAGGAAACACAGTAGAGTAGAAGAGTGCTCTTTTCTCAAAAGCAGAGTGTGTTTCTTCTAAGGCGAGCTAGCGTTTGTTTCCCAGTCCTAAATGGAGTTGAATCCCATGCAGTTTCTGGTCCTACGAGCAAGAGTTGTTTTCTGGTAAGAAGAGTCACTATTGTGCTCCCATTGCTGTACACAGTGCAAATAGCACTCGTGTCTGTTGCCAGCAAATACAGTGTATTGGACTGAAGAGGAGCTACTGTTCTTGTCAGTTTCCTAAGCAGAGTTGAACTAGATATGGCCCATGTGTTTAGGAAGCACAGTTCTTTTGTTCTGAGGAAGCTCACTGTTCGAACCCCATAGGAAACACAGTAGAGTAGACAGGTGCTCTTTTCTCAAAAGCAGAGTGTGTTTCTTGTAAGGCGAGCTAGCATTTGTTTCCCAGTCCTAAATGGAGTTCAAATACATATGCAGTTTCTGGTCCTACGAGCAAGAGTTGTTCTCTGGTTAGAAGTGTCACTATTGCACTCCCTTTGACATACACAGTGCAAACAGCCCTTGCGTCTGATCCCAGCAAGTACAGTGTATTGGACTGAAGAGGAGCTACTGTTCTTGTCAGTTTCCTAAGGAGAATTGAAATAGATATGGCCCGTGTGTGTAGGAAGCACAGTTCTTTTGTTCTGAGCAATCTCACTGTTCTGGCCCTATAGGAAACACAGTAGTGTAGAAAAGTGCTCTTTTCTCAAAAGCAGAGTGTGTTTCTTGTAAGGCGAGCTAGTGTTTGTTTCCCAGTCCTAAATGGAGTTGAATCACATGGAGTTTCTGGTCCTATGAGGAAGAGTTGTTTTCTGGTAAGAAGAGTCACTATTGCGGACCCATTGCCGTACCCAGTGCAAATCGCACTGGTTTCTGTTCCCAGCAAGTACAGTGTATTCGACTGAAGAGAAGCTACTGTTCTTGTCAGTTTCTAAAGCAGAGTTGAACTAGATATCGCCTGTGTGTGTAGGAAGAACAGTTCTTTTGTTCTGAGCAAGCTCACTGTTCTGGCCCTATAGGAAACACAGTAGAGTAGAAGAGTGCTCTTTTCTAAAAAGCAGAGAGTGTTTCTTGTAAGGCGAGCTAGAGTTTGTTTCCCAGTCCTAAATGGACCTGAATCACATGCAGTTTCTGGTCCTAAGAGCAAGAGTTGTTTTCTGGTTAGAAGAGTCACTATTGCGCTTCCTTTGCCATTCACAGTGCAAATAGCCCTCGCGTCTGTTCCCAGAAAGTACAGTGTATTGGGCTGAAGAGGAGCTACTGTTCTTCTGAGTTTCCTAAGCAGAGTTGAACTAGATATGGCCCGTGTGTGTAGGAAGCACAGTTCTTTTGTTCTCAGCAAGCTTACTGTTCGGACCCCATAGGAAACACAGTAGAGTAGAAGAGTGCTCTTTTCTCAAAAGCAGAGTGTGTTTCTTGTAAGGCTAGCTTTGGTTTGTTTCCCAGTCCTAAATGGAGTTGAATCACATGCAGTTTTTGGTCCTATGAGCAAGAGTTGTTTTCTGGTAAGGAAAGTCACTCTTGCGCTCTATTTACATACACAGTGCAAATAGCACTCGCGTCTCTTCCCAGCAAGTACAGTGTATTGGACTGAAGCGGAGCTACTGTTCTTGTCAGTTTCCTAAGCAGAGTTGAACTAGATATGGCCCCTGTGAGTAGGAAGCACAGTTCTTTTGTTCTGAGCAAGCTCACTGTTCGGACCACATAGGAAATACAGTAGAGTAGAAGAGTGTTCTTTTCTCAAAAGCAGAGTGTGTTTCTTGTAAGGCGAGCTAGTGTTTGTTTCCCAGTCAGAAATGGAGTTGAATCCCATGCAGTTTCTGGTCCTATGAGCCAGAGGTGTTTTCTGATAAGAAGAGTCACTATTGCACTCCCATTGTCATACAGAGGACAAATAGCACTGGCGTCTGTTCCTTGCACGTACAGTGTATTGGACTGAAGCGGAGCTACTGTTCTTGTCAGTTTCCTAAGCAGAGTTGAACTAGATATGGCCGTATTTGTAGGAATCACAGTTCTTTTGTTCTGAGCAAACTCACTGTTCTGCCCTATAGAAAAAACAGTAGAGTAGAAGAGTGCTCTTTTCTCAAAAGCAGAGTGTGTTTCTTGTAAGGCGAGCTAGCGTTTGTTTCCCAGTCCTAAATGGAGTTGAATCATATGCAGTTTTTGGTCCTATGAGCAAGAGTTGTTTTCTGGTAAGGAAAGTCATTATTGTGCTCGCATTTCCATACACAGTGCAAATAGCACTGGCGTCTGTTCCCAGCAAGTACAGTGTATTGGACTGAAGCGGAACTACTGTTCTTGTCAGTTTCCTAAGCAGAGTTGAACTAGATATTGCCCCTGTGTGTAGGAAGCACAGTTCTTTTGTTCTGAGCAAGCTCACTGTTCAGACCCCATAGGAAACACAGTAGAGTAGAAGAGTGCTCTTTTCTCAAAAGCAGAGTGTGTTTCTTGTAAAGCGAGCTAGCATTTGTTTCCCAGTCCTAAATGGAGTTGAATCACATGGAGTTTCTTTTCCTAAGAGCAAGAGTTGTTTTCTGGTAAGAAGAGTCACTATTGTGCTCCCATTATCATTCACAGGACAAATAACACTGGCGTCTGTTCCCAGCATGTACAATGTATTGGACTGAAGAGGATCTACTGTTCTTTTCAGTTTCCTAAGCATAATTGAACTAGATATGGCCGTATTTGTATGAAGCACAGTTATTTTGTTCTGAACAAGCTCACTGTTCTGGCCCTATGGGAAACACAGTAGAGTAGAAGAGTGCTCTTTTCTCAAAAGCAGAGTGTGTTTCTTGTAAGGCGAGCTAGCGTTTGTTTCCCAGTCCTAAATGGAGTTGAATCACATGCAGTTTTTGGTCCTATGAGCAAGAGTTGTTTTCTGGTAAGGAAAGTCACTCTTGTGCTCCCATTGACATACACAGTGCAAATAGCACTCGCGATGTTCCCAGCAAGTACAGTGTATTGGACTAAAGCGGAGCTACAGTTCTTGTCAGTTTCCTAAGCATAGTTGAACTAGATGTGGCCCCTATGTGTAGGAAGCACAGTTCTTTTGTTCTGACAAAGCTCACTGTTCGGACCACATAAGAAATACAGTAGAGTAGATGAGTGCTCTTTTCTCAAAAGCAGAGTGTGTTTCTTGTAAGGCGAGCTAGTGTTTGTTTCCCAGTCAGAAATGGAGTTGAATCCCATGCAGTTTCTGGTCCTATGAGCCAGAGGTGTTTTCTGATAAGAAGAGTCACTATTGCGCTCCCATTGTCATACAGAGGACAAATAGCACTGGCGTCTGTTCCCTGCACGTACAGTGTATTGGACTGAAGCGGAGCTACTGTTCTCGTCAGTTTCCTAAGCAGAGTTAAACTAGATATGGCCCGTGTGTGGAGGAAGCACAGTTCTGTTGTTCTGAGCAAGCTCACTGTTCGGACCCCATAGGATACACAGCAGAGTAGAAGAGTGCTCTTTTCTCAAAAGCAGAGTGTGTTTCTTGTAAGGCGAGCTAGCGTTTGTTTCCCAGTCCTAAGTGGAGTTGAATCACATGCAGTTTCTTGTCCTACGAGCAAGAGTTGTTTTCTGGTAAGAAGAGTCACTATTGTGCTCCCATTGTCATACACAGGGCAAATAGCACTGGCGTCTGTTCCCAGCAAGTACAGTGTATTGGACTGAAGAGGATCTACTGTTCTTGTCAGTTTCCTAAGCAGAATTGAACTAGATATGGCCGTATTTGTGGGAATCACAGTTCTTTTGTTCTGAGCAAACTCACTGTTCTGGCCCTATAGGAAAAATAGTAGAGTAGAAGAGTGCTCTTTTCTCAAAAGCAGAGTGTGTTTCTTGTAAGGCGAGCTAGCGTTTGTTTCCCAGTCCTAAATGGAGTTGAATCACATGCAGTTTTTGGTCCTATGAGCAAGAGTTGTTTTCTGGTAAGGAAAGTCATTATTGCGCTCGCATTTCCATACACAGTGCAAATAGCACTGGCGTCTGTTCCCAGCAAGTACAGTGTATTGGACTGAGGCGGAGCTACTGTTCTTGTCAGTTTCCTAAGCAGAGTTGAACTAGATATTGCCCCTGTGTTTAGGAAGCACAGTTCTTTTGTTCTGAGCAAGCTCACTGTTCAGACCCCATAGGAAACACAGTAGAGTAGAAGAGTGCTCTTTTCTCAAAAGCAGAGTGTGTTTCTTGTAAAGCACGCTAGCATTTGTTTTCCAGTCCTAAATGGAGTTGAATCACATGCAGTTTCTTGTCCTAAGAGCAAGAGTTGTTTCCTGTAATAAGAGTCACTATTGTGCTCCCATTGTCATTCACAGGGCAAATAACACTGGAGTCTGTTCCCAGCATGTACACTGTATTGGACTGAAGAGGATCTACTGTTCTTTTCAGTTTCCTAAGCATAATTGAACTAGATATGGCCGTATTTGTATGAAGCACAGTTCTTTTGTTCTGACCAAGCTCACTGTTCTGGCCCTATAGAAAACACAGTAGAGTAGAGGAGTGCTCTTTTCTCAAAAGCAGAGTGTGTTTCTTGTAAGGCGAGCTAGCGTTTGTTTCCCTGTCCTAAATGGAGTTGAATCACATGCAGGTTTTGGTCCTATGAGCAAGAGTTGTTTTCTGCTAAGGAAAGTCACTCTTGTGCTCCCATTGCCATACACAGTGCAAATAGCACTCGCGTCTGTTCCCAGCAAGTACAGTGTATTGGACTGAAGCAGAGCTACTGTTCTTGTCAGTTTCCTAAGCAGAGTTGAACTAGATATGGACCCTGTGTGTAGGAAGCACAGCTCTTTTGTTCTGAGCAAGCTCACTGTTCGGACCACATAGGAAATACAGTAGAGTAGAAGAGTGCTCTTTTCTCAAAAGCAGAGTGTGTTTCTTGTAAGGCGAGCTAGTGTTTGTTTCCCAGTCAGAAATGGAGTTGAATCCCATGCAGTTTCTGGTCCTACGAGAAAGAGGTGTTTTCTGATAAGAAGAGTCACTATTGCGCTCCCATTGTCATACAGAGGACAAATAGCACTGGCGTCTGTTCCCTGCATGTACAGTGTATTGGACTGAAGTGGAGGTACTGTTCATGTCAGTTTCCTAAGCAGAGTTGAACTCGATATGGCCCGTGTGTGGAGGAAGCACAGTTCTGTTGTTCTGAGCAAGCTCACTGTTTGGACCCCCTAGGATACACAGTAGAGTAGAAGAGTGCTCTTTTCTCAAAAGCAGAGTGTGTTTCTTGTAAGGCGAGCTAGCGTTTGTTTCCCAGTCTTAAATGGAGTTGAATCACATGCAGTTTCTTGTCCTACAAGCAAGAGTTGTTTTCTGGTAAGAAGAGTCACTATTGTGCTCCCATTGTCATACACAGGGCAAATAGCACTGGCGTCTGTTCCCAGCATGTACAGTGTATTGGACTGAAGAGGAACTACTGTTCTTGTCAGTTTCCTAAGCAGAATTGAACTAGATATGGCCGTATTTGTAGGAATCACAGTTCTTTTGTTCTGAGCAAACTCACTGTTCGGTCCCTATAGGAAAAACAGTAGAGTAGAAGAGTGCTCTGTTCTCAAAAGCAGAGTGTATTTCTTGTAAGGCGAGCTAGCGTTTGTTTCCCAGTCCTAAATGGAGTTGAATCACATGCAGTTTTTGGTCCTATGAGCAAGAGTTGTTTTCTGGTAAGGAAAGTCACTCT
Source organism: Peromyscus eremicus (assembly GCF_949786415.1). Taxonomy (NCBI): domain Eukaryota; kingdom Metazoa; phylum Chordata; class Mammalia; order Rodentia; family Cricetidae; genus Peromyscus; species Peromyscus eremicus. The sequence continues at coordinate 111,556 of NW_026734974.1, read as the reverse complement.
TGTGCTCCCATTGCCATACACAGTGCAAATAGCACTGGCGTCTGTTCCCAGCAATTACAGTGTATTGGACTGAAGCGGAGCTACTGTTCTTTTCAGTTTTCTAAGCAGAGTTCAACTAGATATGGCCACTGTGTGTAGGAAGCACTGTTCTTTTGTTCTGAGCAAGCTCACTGTTTGGACCCCATAGGAAACACAGTAGAGTAGAAGAGTGCTCTTTTCTCAAAAGCAGAGTGTGTTTCTTTTAAGGCGTGCTAGCGTTTGTTTCCCAGTCCTAAATGGAGTTGAATCACATGCAGTTTTTGGTCCTATGTGCAAGAGTTGTTTTCTGGTAAGGAAAGTCACTCTTGCGCTCCCATTGCCATACACAGTGCAAATAGCACTCGCGTCTGTTCCCAGCAAGTACAGTGTATTGGACTGAAGCGGAGCTACTGTTCTTGTCAGTTTCCTAAGCAGAGTTGAACTAGATATGGCCCCTGTGTGTAGGAAGCACAGTTCTTTTGTTCTGAGCAAGCTCACTGTTCGGACCACATAGGAAATACAGTAGAGTAGAAGAGTGCTCTTTTCTCAAAAGCAGAGTGTGTTTCTTGTAAGGCGAGCTAGTGTTTGCTTCCCAGTCAGAAATGGAGTTAAATCCCATGCAGTTTCTGGTCCTATGAGCCAGAGGTGTTTTCTGATAAGAAGAGTCACTATTGTGCTCCCATTGTCATACAGAGGACAAATAGCACTGGCGTCTGTTCCCTGCACGTACAGTGTATTGGACTGAAGCGGAGCTACTGTTCTTGTCAGTTTCCTAAGCAGAGTTGAACTAGATATGGCCCGTGTATGGAGGAAGCACAGTTCTGTTGTTCTGAGCAAGCTCACTGTTCGGACCCCATAGGATACACAGCAGAGTAGAAGAGTGCTCTTTTCTCAAAAGCAGAGTGTGTTTCTTGTAAGGCGAGCTAGCGTTTGTTTCCTAGTCCTAAATGGAGTTGAATCACATGCAGTTTCTTGTCCTACGAGCAAGAGTTGTTTTCTGGTAAGAAGAGTCACTATTGTGCTCCCATTGTCATACACAGGGCAAATAGCACTGGCGTCTGTTCCCAGCATGTACAGTGTATTGGACTGAAGAGGAACTACTGTTCTTGTCAGTTTCCTAAGCAGAATTGATCTAGATATGGCCGTATCTGTAGGAATCACAGTTCTTTTGTTCTGAGCAAACTCACTGTTCTGGCCCTATAAGAAAAACAGTAGAGAAGAAGAGTGCTCTTTTCTCAAAAGCAGAGTGTGTTTCTTGTAAGGCCAGCTAGCGTTTGTTTCCCAGTCCTAAATGGAGTTGAATCACATGCAGTTTTTGGTCCTATGAGCAAGAGTTGTTTTCTGGTAAGGAAAGTCATTATTTCGCTCCCATTTCCATACACAGTGCAAATAACACTGGCGTCTGTTCCCAGCATGTACACTGTATTGGACTGAAGAGGATCTACTGTTCTTGTCAGTTTCCTAAGCATAATTGAACTAGATATGGCCGTATTTGTATGAAGCACAGCTCTTTTGTTCTGACCAAGCTCACTGTTCTGGCCCTATAGGAAACACAGTAGAGTAGAAGAGTGCTCTTTTCTCAAAAGCAGAGTGTGTTTCTTGTAAGGCGAGCTAGCGTTTGTTTCCCAGTCCTAAATGGAGTTGAATCACATGCAGGTTTTGGTCCTATGAGCAAGAGTTGTTTCCTGGTAAGGAAAGTCACTCTTGCGCTCCCATTGCCATACACAGTGCAAATAGAACTCGCGTCTGTTCCCAGCAAGTACAGTGTATTGGACTGAAGAGGAGCTACTGTTCTTGTCAGTTTCCTAAGCAGAGTTGAACTAGATATGGCCCCTGTGTGTAGGAAGCACAGTTCTTTGTTCTGAGCAAGCTCAATTTTCGGACCCCATAGGAAACACAGTAGAGTAGAAGACTGCTCTTTTCTCAAAAGCAGAGTATGTTTCTTGTAAGGCGAGCTAGTGTTTGTTTCCCAATCCTAAATGGAGTTGAATCACATGCAGTATCTGGTCCTACGAGCAAAAGTTGTTTTCTGGTAAGAAGAGTCACTATTGCGCTCCAATTGTCAAACACAGGGCAAATCACACTGGCATCTGTTCCCAGCATGTACAGTGTATTGGACTGAAGAGGATCTACTGTTCTTGTCAGTTTCCTAAGCAGAGTTTAACTAGATATGGACCGTGTGTGTAGCAAGCACAGTTCTTTTGTTCTGAGAATGCTCACTGTTCTGGCCCTATAGGAAACACATTAGAGTAGAAGAGTGCTCCTTTCTCAATCCAGAGTGTGTTTCTTGTAAGTCGAGCTATCGTTTGTTTCCCAGTCCTAAATAGAGTTGAATCCCATGCAGTTTCTGGTCCTGCCAGCAAGAGTTGTTTTCTGATAAGAAGAGGCACTATTGTGCTCCTATTGCCAGACACAGTACAAATAGCACTCGCGTCTGTTCCCATCTAGGACAGTGTATTGGACTGAGGAGTAGCTACCGTTCTTGTCAGTTTCCTAAGCAGAGTTGAACTAGATATGGCCCGTGTGTGTAGGAAGCACAGTTCTTTTGTTCTGAGCAAGCTCACTGTTCAGACCCCATAGGAAACACAGTAGAGTAGAAGAGTGCTCTTTTCTCAAAAGCAGAGTGTGTTTCTTGTAAGGCTAGCTACTGTTTGTTTCCCAGTACTAAATGGAGTTGAATCACATCCTGTTTTTGCTCCTACGAGCAAGAGTTGTTTTCTGGTAAGGAAAGTCACTATTGCGCTCCCATTATCAGACACAGTGCAAATAGCACTCGCGTCTGTTCCCAGCAAGTACAGTGTATTGGACTGTAGCGGAGCTACTGTTCTTGTCAGTTTCCTAAGCAGAGTTGAACTAGATATGGCCCCTGTGTGTAGGAAGCACAGTTGTTTTGTTCTGAGCAAGCTCACTGTTCGGACCACATAGGAAATACAGTAGAGTAGAAGAGTGCTCTTTTCTCAAAAGCATAGTGTGTTTCTTGTAAGGCGAGCTAGTGTTTGTTTCCCAGTCAGAAATGGAGTTGAATCCCATGCAGTTTCTTGTCCTAAGAGCAAGAGTTGTTTTTTGGTAAGAAGAGTCACTATTGTGCTCCCATTGTCATTCACAGGGCAAATAACACTGGCGTCTGTTCCCAGCATGTACACTGTATTGGACTGAAGAGGATCTACTGTTCTTGTCAGTTTCCTAAGCATAATTGAACTAGATATGGCCGTATTTGTATGAAGCACAGTTCTTTTGTTCTGACCAAGCTCACTGTTCTGGCCCTATAGGAAACACAGTAGAGTAGAAGAGTGCTCTTTTCTCAAAAACAGAGTGTGTTTCTTGTAAGGCGAGCTAGCGTTTGTTTCCCAGTCCTAAATGGAGTTGAATCACATGCAGGTTTTGGTCCTATGAGCAAGATATGTTTTCTGGTAAGGAAAGTCACTATTGCGCTCCCATTGCCATACACAGTGCAAATAGCACTCGCGTCTGTTCCCAGCAAGTACAGTGTATTGGACTGAAGCAGAGCTACTGTTCTTGTCAGTTTCCTAAGCAGAGTTGAACTAGATATGGCCCCTGTGTGTAGGAAGCACAGTTCCTTTGTTCTGAGCAAGCTCACTGTTCGGACCACATAGGAAATACAGTAGAGTAGAAGAGTGCTCTTTTCTCAAAAGCAGAGTGTGTTTCTTGTAAGGCGAGCTAGTGTTTGTTTCCCAGTCAGAAATGGAGTTGAATCCCATGCAGTTTCTTGTCCTACGAGCAAGAGGTGTTTTCTGATAAGAAGAGTCACTATTGCGCTCCCATTGTCATACAGAGGACAAATAGCACTGGCGTCTGTTCCCTGCATGTACAGTGTATTGGACTGAAGTGGATTTACTGTTCATGTCAGTTTCCTAAGCAGAGTTGAACTAGATATGGCCCGTGTGTGGAGGAAGCACAGTTCTGTTGTTCTGAGCAAGCTCACTGTTTGGACCCCCTAGGATACACAGTAGAGTAGAAGAGTGCTCTTTTCTCAAAAGCAGAGTGTGTTTCTTGTAAGACGAGCTAGCGTTTGTTTCCCAGTCCTAAATGGAGTTGAATCACATGCAGTTTCTTGTCCTACAAGCAAGAGTTGTTTTCTGGTAAGAAGAGTCACTATTGTGCTCCCATTGTCATACACAGGGCAAATAGCACTGGCGTCTGTTCCCAGCATGTACAGTGTATTGGAATGAAGAGGAACTACTGTTCTTGTCAGTTTCCTAAGCAGAATTGAACATGATATGGCCGTATTTGTAGGAATCACAGTTCTTTTGTTCTGAGCAAACTCACTGTTCGTTCCCTATAGGAAAAACAGTAGAGTAGAAGAGTGCTCTGTTCTCAAAAGCAGAGTGTGTTTCTTGTAAGGCGAGCTAGCGTTTGTTTCCCAGTCCTAAATGGAGTTGAATCACATGCAGTTTTTGGTCCTATGAGCAAGAGTTGTTTTCTGGTAAGGAAAGTCACTCTTGCGCTCCCATTGCCATACACAGTGCAAATAGCACTGGCGTCTGTTCCCAGCAATTACAGTGTATTGGACTGAAGCCGAGCTACTGTTCTTGTCAGTTTCCTAAGCAGAGTTCAACTAGATATTGCCCCTGTGTGTAGGAAGCACAGTTTTTGTTCTGAGCAAACTCACTGTTCAGACACCATAGGAAACACAGTAGAGTAGAAGAGTGCTCTTTTCTCAAAAGCAGAGTGTGTTTCTTGTAAAGCAAGCTAGCATTTGTTTCCCAGTCCTAAATGGAGTTGAATCACATGCAGTTTCTTGTCCTAAGAGCAAGAGTTGTTTTCTGGTAAGAAGAGTCACTATTGTGCTCCCATTGTCATTCACAGGGCAAATAACACTGGCGTCTGTTCCCAGCATGTACACTGTATTGGACTGAAGAGGATCTACTGTTCTTTTCAGTTTCCTAAGCATAATTGAACTAGATATGGCCGTATTTGTATGAAGCACAGTTCTTTTGTTCTGACCAAGCTCACTGTTCTGGCCCTATAGGAAACACAGTAGAGTAGAAGAGTGCTCTTTTCTCAAAAGCAGAGTGTGTTTCTTGTAAGGCGAGCTAGCGTTTGTTTCCCAGTCCTAAATGGAGTTGAATCACATGCAGGTTTTGGTCCTATAAGCAAGAGTTGTATTCTCGTAAGGAAAGTCACTCTTGCGCTCCCATTGCCATACACAGTGCAAATAGCACTCGCGTCTGTTCCCAGCAAGTACAGTGTATTGGACTGAAGCAGAGCTACTGTTCTTGTCAGTTTCCTAAGCAGAGTTGAACTAGATATGGCCCCTGTGTGTAGGAAGCACAGTTCTTTGTTCTGAGCAAGCTCAATTTTCGGACCCCATAGGAAACACAGTAGAGTAGAAGACTGCTCTTTTCTCAAAAGCAGAGTATGTTTCTTGTAAGGCGAGCTAGTGTTTGTTTCCCAATCCTAAATGGAGTTGAATCACATGCAGTATCTGGTCCTACGAGCAAAAGTTGTTTTCTGGTAAGAAGAGTCACTATTGCGCTCCAATTGTCAAACACAGGGCAAATCACACTGGCATCTGTTCCCAGCATGTACAGTGTATTGGACTGAAGAGGATCTACTGTTCTTGTCAGTTTCCTAAGCAGAGTTTAACTAGATATGGACCGTGTGTGTAGCAAGCACAGTTCTTTTGTTCTGAGAATGCTCACTGTTCTGGCCCTATAGGAAACACATTAGAGTAGAAGAGTGCTCCTTTCTCAATCCAGAGTGTGTTTCTTGTAAGTCGAGCTATCGTTTGTTTCCCAGTCCTAAATAGAGTTGAATCCCATGCAGTTTCTGGTCCTGCCAGCAAGAGTTGTTTTCTGATAAGAAGAGTCACTATTGCGCTCCTATTGCCAGACACAGTACAAATAGCACTCGCGTCTGTTCCCAGCTAGGACAGTGTATTGGACTGAGGAGTAGCTACCGTTCTTGTCAGTTTCCTAAGCAGAGTTGAACTAGATATGGCCCCTGTGTGTAGGAAGCACAGTTCTTTTGTTCTGAGCAAGCTCACTGTTCGGACCACATAGGAAATACAGTAGAGTAGAAGAGTGCTCTTTTCTCAAAAGCAGAGTGTGTTTCTTGTAAGGCGAGCTAGTGTTTGCTTCCCAGTCAGAAATGGAGTTAAATCCCATGCAGTTTCTGGTCCTATGACGCAGAGGTGTTTTCTGATAAGAAGAGTCACTATTGTGCTCCCATTGTCATACAGAGGACAAATAGCACTGGCGTCTGTTCCCTGCACGTACAGTGTATTGGACTGAAGCGGAGCTACTGTTCTTGCCAGTTTCCTAAGCAGAATTGAACTAGATATGGCCGTATTTGTAGGAATCACAGTTCTTTTGTTCTGAGCAAACTCACTGTTCTGGCCCTATAAGAAAAACAGTAGAGTAGAAGAGTGCTCTTTTCTCAAAAGCAGAGTGTGTTTCTTGTAAGGACAGCTAGCGTTTGTTTCCCAGTCCTAAATGGAGTTGAATCACATGCAGTTTTTGGTCCTATGAGCAAGAGTTGTTTTCTGGTAAGGAAAGTCATTATTGTGCTCGCATTTCCAGACACAGTGCAAATAGCACTGGCGTCTGTTCCAAGCAAGTACAGTGTATTGGACTGAAGCGGAGCTACTGTTCTTGTCAGTTTTCTAAGCAGAGTTGAACTAGATATGGCCCCTGTGTGTAGGAAGCACTGTTCTTTTGTTCTGAGCAAGCTCACTGTTCAGACCCCATAGGAAACACAGTAGAGTAGAAGAGTGCTCTTTTCTCAAAAGCAGAGTGTGTTTCTTGTAAGGCGAGCTAGCGTTTGTTTCACAGTCCTAAATGGAGTTGAATCACATGCAGTTTTTGGTCCTATGAGCAAGAGTTGTTTTCTGGGAAGAAAAGTCACTCTTGCGCTCCCATTGCCATACATAGTGCAAATAGCACTCTCGTCTGTTCCCAGCAAGTACAGTGTATTGGACTGAAGCGGAGCTACTGTTCTTGTCAGTTTCCTAAGCAGAGTTGAACTAGATATGGCCCCTGTGTGTAGGAAGCACAGTTCTTTTGTTCTCAGCAAGCTCACTGTTCGGACCACATAGGAAATACAGTAGAGTAGAAGAGTGCTATTTCTCAAAAGCAGAGTGTGTTTCTTGTAAGGCGAGCTAGTGTTTGTTTCCCAGTCAGAAATGGAGTTGAATCCCATGCAGTTTCTAGTCCTACGAGCAAGAGGTGTTTTCTGATAAGAAGAGTCACTATTGCGCTCCAATTGTCATACAGAGGACAAATAGCACTGGCGTCTGTTCCCTGCATGTACAGTGTATTGGACTGAAGTGGAGCTACTGTTCATGTCAGTTTCCTAAGCAGAGTTGAACTAGATATGGCCCGTGTGTGGAGGAAGCACAGTTCTGTTGTTCTGAGCAAGCTCACTGTTTGGACCCCCTAGGATACACAGTAGAGTAGAAGAGTGCTCTTTTCTCAAAAGCAGAGTGTGTTTCTTGTAAGACGAGCTAGCGTTTGTTTCCCAGTCCTAAATGGAGTTGAATCACATGCAGTTTCTTGTCCTACAAGCAAGAGTTGTTTTCTGGTAAGAAGAGTCACTATTGTGCTCCCACAGTCATACACAGGGCAAATAGCACTGGCGTCTGTTCCCAGCATGTACAGTGTATTGGACTGAAGAGGAACTACTGTTCTTGTCAGTTTCCTAAGCAGAATTGAACATGATATGGCCGTATTTGTAGGAATCACAGTTCTTTTGTTCTGAGCAAACTCACTGTTCGGTCCCTATAGGAAAAACAGTAGAGTAGAAGAGTGCTCTGTTCTCAAAAGCAGAGTGTGTTTCTTGTAAGGCGAGCTAGCGTTTGTTTCCCAGTCCTAAATGGAGTTGAATCACATGCAGTTTTTGGTCCTATGAGCAAGAGTTGTTTTCTGGTAAGGAAAGTCACTCTTGCGCTCCCATTGCCATACACAGTGCAAATAGCACTGGCGTCTGTTCCCAGCAATTACAGTGTATTGGACTGAAGCCGAGCTACTGTTCTTGTCAGTTTCCTAAGCAGAGTTCAACTAGATATTGCCCCTGTGTGTAGGAAGCACAGTTTTTGTTCTGAGCAAACTCACTGTTCAGACACCATAGGAAACACAGTAGAGTAGAAGAGTGCTCTTTTCTCAAAAGCAGAGTGTGTTTCTTGTAAAGCAAGCTAGCATTTGTTTCCCAGTCCTAAATGGAGTTGAATCACATGCAGTTTCTTGTCCTAAGAGCAAGAGTTGTTTTCTGGTAAGAAGAGTCACTATTGTGCTCCCATTGTCATTCACAGGGCAAATAACACTGGCGTCTGTTCCCAGCATGTACACTGTATTGGACTGAAGAGGATCTACTGTTCTTTTCAGTTTCCTAAGCATAATTGAACTAGATATGGCCGTATTTGTATGAAGCACAGTTCTTTTGTTCTGACCAAGCTCACTGTTCTGGCCCTATAGGAAACACAGTAGAGTAGAAGAGTGCTCTTTTCTCAAAAGCAGAGTGTGTTTCTTGTAAGGCGAGCTAGCGTTTGTTTCCCAGTCCTAAATGGAGTTGAATCACATGCAGGATTTGGTCCTATAAGCAAGAGTTGTATTCTCGTAAGGAAAGTCACTCTTGCGCTCCCATTGCCATACACAGTGCAAATAGCACTCGCGTCTGTTCCCAGCAAGTACAGTGTATTGGACTGAAGCAGAGCTACTGTTCTTGTCAGTTTCCTAAGCAGAGTTGAACTAGATATGGCCCCTGTGTGTAGGAAGCACAGTTCTTTTGTTCTGAGCAAGCTCACTGTTCGGACCACATAGGAAATACAGTAGAGTAGATGAGTGCTCTTTTCTCAAAAGCAGAGTGTGTTTCTTGTAAGGCGAGCTAGCGTTTGTTTCCCAGTCCTAAATGTAGTTGAATCACATGCAGTTTTTGGTCCTATGAGCAAGAGTTGTTTTCTGGGAAGGAAAGTCACTCTTGCGCTCCCATTGCCATACACAGTGCAAATAGCACTCGCGTCTGTTCCCAGCAAGTACAGTGTATTGGACTGAAGCGGAGCTGCTGTTCTTGTCAGTTTCCTAAGCAGAGTTGAACTAGATATGGCCCCTGTGTCTAGGAAGCACAGTTTTTTTGTTCTGAGCAAGCTCACTGTTCGGACCACATAGGAAATACAGTAGAGTAGAAGAGTGCTATTTCTCAGAAGCAGAGTGTGTTTCTTGTAAGGCGAGCTAGTGTTTGTTTCCCAGTCAGAAATGGAGTTGAATCCCATGCAGTTTCTGGTCCTACGAGCAAGAGGTGTTTTCTGATAAGAAGAGTCACTATTGCGCTCCAATTGTCATACAGAGGACAAATAGCACTGGCGTCTGTTCCCTGCATGTACAGTGTATTGGACTGAAGTGGAGCTACTGTTCATGTCAGTTTCCTAAGCAGAGTTGAACTAGATATGACCCGTGTGTGGAGGAAGCACAGTTCTGTTGTTCTGAGCAAGCTCACTGTTCAGACCCCCTAGGATACACAGTAGAGTAGAAGAGTGCTCTTTTCTCAAAAGCAGAGTGTGTTTCTTGTAAGGCGAGCTAGCGTTTGTTTCCCAGTCCTAAATGGAGTTGAATCACATGCAGTTTCTTGTCCTACAAGCAAGAGTTGTTTTCTGGTAAGAAGAGTCACTATTGTGCTCCCATTGTCATACACAGGGCAAATAGCACTGGCGTCTGTTCCCAGCATGTACAGTGTATTGTACTGAAGAGGATCTACTGTTCTTGTCAGTTTCTTAAGCAGAATTGAACTAGATATGGCCGTATTTGTAGGAATCACAGTTCTTTTGTTCTGAGCAAACTCACAGTTCTGGCCCTATAGGAAAAACAGTAGAGTAGAAGAGTGCTCTTTTCTCAAAAGCAGAGTGTGTTTCTTGTAAGGCGAGCTAGCATTTGTTTCCCAGTCCTAAATGGAGTTGAATCACATGCAGTTTTTGGTCCTATGAGCAAGAGTTGTTTTCTGGTAAGGAAAGTCACTCTTGCGCTCCCATTGCCATACACAGTGCAAATAGCACTCGCGTCTGTTCCCAGCAAGTACAGTGTATTGGACGGAAGCGGAGCTACTGTTCTTGTCAGTTTTCTAAGCAGAGTTGAACTAGATATGGCCCTTGTGTGTAGGAAGCACTGTTTTTTTGTTCTGAGCAAGCTCACTGTTCGGACCCCCTAGGAAACACAGTAGAGTAGAAGAGTGCTCTTTTCTCAAAAGCAGAGTGTGTTTCTTGTAAGGCGAGCCCGCATTTGTTTCCCATTCCTAAATGGAGTTGAATCACATGCAGTTTTTGGTCCTACGAGCAAGAGTTGTTTTCTGGTAAGGAAAGTCACTAGTGCGCTCCCAATGCCATACACAGTGCAAATAGCACTCGCGTCTGTTCCCAGCAAGTACAGTGTATTGGACTGAAGAGGAGCTACTGTTCTTATCAGTTTCCTAAGCACAGTTGAACTAGATATGGCCCCTGTGTGTAGGAAGCACAGTTCTTTGTTCTGAGCAAGCTCAATTTTCGGACCCCATAGGAAACACAGTAGAGTAGAAGACTGCTCTTTTCTCAAAAGCAGAGTATGTTTCTTGTAAGGCGAGCTAGTGTTTGTTTCCCAATCCTAAATGGAGTTGAATCACATGCAGTATCTGGTCCTACGAGCAAGAGTTGTTTTCTGGTAAGAAGAGTCACTATTGCGCTCCCATTGTCATACACAGGGCAAATCACACTGGCATCTGTTCCCAGGATGTACAGTGTATTGAACTGAAGAGGATCTACTGTTCTTGTCAGTTTCCTAAGCAGAGTTTAACTAGATATGGACCGTGTGTGTAGCAAGCACAGTTCTTTTGTTCTGAGAATGCTCACTGTTCTGGCCCTATAGGAAACACATTAGAGTAGAAGAGTGCTCCTTTCTCAATCCAGAGTGTGTTTCTTGTAAGTCGAGCTATCGTTTGTTTCCCAGTCCTAAATAGAGTTGAATCCCATGCAGTTTCTGGTCCTGCCAGCAAGAGTTGTTTTCTGATAAGAAAAGTCACTATTGCGCTCCTATTGCCAGACACAGTACAAATAGCACTCGCGTCTGTTCCCAGCTAGGACAGTGTATTGGACTGAGGAGTAGCTACCGTTCTTGTCAGTTTCCTAAGCAGAGTTGAACTAGATATGGCCCGTGTGTGTAGGAAGCACAGTTCTTTTGTTCTGAGCAAGCTCACTGTTCAGACCCCATAGGAAACACAGTAGAGTAGAAGAGTGCTCTTTTCTCAAAAGCAGAGTGTGTTTCTTGTAAGGCTAGCTAGTGTTTGTTTCCCAGTACTAAATGGAGTTGAATCACATCCTGTTTTTGCTCCTACGAGCAAGAGTTGTTTTCTGGTAAGGAAAGTCACTATTGCGCTCCCATTGTCAGACACAGTGCAAATAGCACTCGCGTCTGTTCCCAGCAAGTACAGTGTATTGGACTGTAGCGGAGCTACTGTTCTTGTCAGTTTCCTAAGCAGAGTTGAACTAGATATGGCCCCTGTGTGTAGGAAGCACAGTTGTTTTGTTCTGAGCAAGCTCACTGTTCGGACCACATAGGAAATACAGTAGAGTAGAAGAGTGCTCTTTTCTCAAAAGCAGAGTGTGTTTCTTGTAAGGCGAGCTAGTGTTTGTTTCCCAGTCAGAAATGGAGTTGAATCCCATGCAGTTTCTTGCCCTAAGAGCAAGAGTTGTTTTTTGGTAAGAAGAGTCACTATTGTGCTCCCATTGTCATTCACAGGGCAAATAACACTGGTGTCTTTTCCCAGCATGTACACTGTATTGGATTGAAGAGGATCTACTGTTCTTGTCAGTTTCCTAAGCATAATTGAACTAGATATGGCCGTATTTGTATGAAGCACAGTTCTTTTGTTCTGACCAAGCTCACTGTTCTGGCCCTATAGGAAACACAGTAGAGTAGAAGAGTGCTCTTTTCTCAAAAACAGAGTGTGTTTCTTGTAAGGCGAGCTAGCGTTTGTTTCCCAGTCCTAAATGGAGTTGAATCACATGCAGGTTTTGGTCCTATGAGCAAGAGTTGTTTTCTGGTAAGGAAAGTCACTCTTGCGCTCCCATTGCCAAACACACAGTGCAAATAGCACTCGCGTCTGTTCCCAGCAAGTACAGTGTATTGGACTGAAGCAGAGCTACTGTTCTTGTCAGTTTCCTAAGCAGAGTTGAACTAGATATGGCCCCTGTGTGTAGGAAGCACAGTTCTTTTGTTCTGAGCAAGCTCACTGTTCGGACCACATAGGAAATACAGTAGAGTAGAAGAGTGCTCTTTTCTCAAAAGCAGAGTGTGTTTCTTGTAAGGCGAGCTAGTGTTTGTTTCCCAGTCAGAAATGGAGTTGAATCCCATGCAGTTTCTGGTCCTACGAGCAAGAGGTGTTTTCTGATAAGAAGAGTCACTATTGCGCTCCCATTGTCATACAGAGGACAAATAGCACTGGCGTCTGTTCCCTGCATGTACAGTGTATTGGACTGAAGTGGAGCTACTGTTCATGTCAGTTTCCTAAGCAGAGTTGAACTAGATATGGCCCGTGTGTGGAGGAAGCACAGTTCTGTTGTTCTGAGCAAGCTCACTGTTTGGACCCCCTAGGATACACAGTAGAGTAGAAGAGTGCTCTTTTCTCAAAAGCAGAGTGTGTTTCTTGTAAGGCGAGCTAGCGTTTGTTTCCCAGTCCTAAATGGAGTTGAATCACATGCAGTTTCTTGTCCTACAAGCAAGAGTTGTTTTCTGGTAAGAAGAGTCACTATTGTGCTCCCATTGTCATACACAGGGCAAATAGCACTGGCGTCTGTTCCCAGCATGTACAGTGTATTGGACTGAAGAGGAACTACTGTTCTTGTCAGTTTCCTAAGCAGAATTGAACTAGATATGGACGTATTTGTAGGAATCACAGTTCTTTTGTTCTGAGCAAACTCACTGTTCGGTCCCTATAGGAAAAACAGTAGAGTAGAAGAGTGCTCTGTTCTCAAAAGCAGAGTGTGTTTCTTGTAAGGCGAGCTAGCGTTTGTTTCCGAGTCCTAAATGGAGTTGAATCACATGCAGTTTTTGGTCCTGTGAGCAAGAGTTGTTTTCTGGTAAGGAAAGTCACTCTTGCGCTCCCATTGCCATACACAGTGCAAATAGCACTCGCGTCTGTTCCCAGCAAGTACAGTGTATTGGACGGAAGCGGAGCTACTGTTCTTGTCAGTTTTCTAAGCAGAGTTTAACTAGATATGGCCCCTGTGCGTAGGAAGCACTGTTTTTTTGTTCTGAGCAAGCTCACTGTTCGGACCCCCTAGGAAACACAGCAGAGTAGAAGAGTGCTCTTTTCTCAAAAGCAGAGTGTGTTTCTTGTAAGGCGAGCTAGCGTTTGTTTCCCAGTCCTAAATGGAGTTGAATCACATGCAGTTTTTGGTCCTGTGAGCAAGAGTTGTTTTCTGGTAAGGAAAGTCACTCTTGCGCTCCCATTGCCATACACAGTGCAAATAGCACTCGCGTCTGTTCCCAGCAATTACAGTGTATTGAACTGAAGCGGAGCTACTGTTCTTGTCAGTTTTCTAAGCAGAGTTGAACTAGATATGGCCCCTGTGTGTAGGAAGCACTGTTCTTTTGTTCTGAGCAAGCTCACTGTTCAGACCCCATAGGAAACACAGTAGAGTAGAAGAGTGCTCTTTTCTCAAAAGCAGAGTGTGTTTCTTGTAAGGCGAGCTAGCGTTTGTTTCCCAGTCCTAAATGGAGTTGAATCACATGCAGTTTTTGGTCCTATGAGCAAGAGTTGTTTTCTGGGAAGGAAAGTCACTCTTGTGCTCCCATTGCCATACACAGTGCAAATAGCACTCGCGTCTGTTCCCAGCAATACAGTGTATTGGACTGAAGCGGAGCTACTGTTCTTGTCAGTTTCCTAAGCAGAGTTGAACTAGATATGGCCCCTGTGTGTAGGAAGCACAGTTCTTTTGTTCTGAGCAAGCTCACTGTTCGGACCACATAGGAAATACAGTAGAGTAGAAGAGTGCTATTTCTCAAAAGCAGAGTGTGTTTCTTGTAAGGCAAGCTAGTGTTTGTTTCCCAGTCAGAAATGGAGTTGAATCCCATGCAGTTTCTGGTCCTACGAGCAAGAGGTGTTTTCTGATAAGAAGAGTCACTATTGCGCTCCAATTGTCATACAGAGGACAAATAGCACTGGCGTCTGTTCCCTGCACGTACAGTGTATTGGACTGAAGCGGAGCTACTGTTCTTGTCAGTTTCCTAAGCAGAGTTGAACTAGATATGGCCCGTGTGTGGAGGAAGCACAGTTCTGTTGTTCTGAGCAAGCTCACTGTTCGGACCCCATAGGATACACAGCAGGGTAGAAGAGTGCTCTTTTCTCAAAAGCAGAGTGTGTTTCTTGTAAGGCGAGCTAGCGTTTGTTTCCCAGTCCTAAATGGAGTTGAATCACATGCAGTTTCTTGTCCTACGAGCAAGAGTTGTTTTCTGGTAAGAAGAGTCACTATTGTGCTCCCATTGTCATACACAGGGCAAATAGCACTGGCGTCTGTTCCCAGCATGTACAGTGTATTGGACTGAAGAGGAACTACTGTTCTTGTCAGTTTCCTAAGCAGAATTGAACTAGATATGGCCGTATTTGTAGGAATCACAGTTCTTTTGTTCTGAGCAAACTCACTGTTCTGGCCCTATAAGAAAAACAGTAGAGTAGAAGAGTGCTCTTTTCTCAAAAGCAGAGTGTGTTTCTTGTAAGGACAGCTAGCGTTTGTTTCCCAGTCCTAAATGGAGTTGAATCACATGCAGTTTTTGGTTCTATGAGCAAGAGTTGTTTTCTGGTAAGGAAAGTCATTATTGTGCTCGCATTTCCATACACAGTGCAAATAGCACTGGCGTCTGTTCCAAGCAAGTACAGTGTATTGGACTGAAGCGGAGCTACTGTTCTTGTCAGTTTCCTAAGCAGAGTTGAACTAGATATTGCCCCTGTGTGTAGGAAGCACAGTTCTTTGTTCTGAGCAAACTCACTGTTCAGACCCCATAGGAAACACAGTAGAGTAGAAGAGTGCTCTTTTCTCAAAAGCAGAGTGTGTTTCTTGTAAAGCGAGCTAGCATTTGTTTCCCAGTCCTAAATGGAGTTGAATCTCATGCAGTTTCTTGTCCTAAGAGCAAGAGTTGTTTTCTGGTAAGAAGAGTCACTATTGTGCTCCCATTGTCATTCACAGGGCAAATAACACTGGCGTCTGTTCCCAGCATGTACACTGTATTGGACTGAAGAGGATCTACTGTTCTTGTCAGTTTCCTAAGCATAATTGAACTAGATATGGCCGCATTTGTATGAAGCACAGTTCTTTTGTTCTGACCAAGCTCACTGTTCTGGCCCTATAGGAAACACAGTAGAGTAGAAGAGTGCTCTTTTCTCAAAAGCAGAGTGTGTTTCTTGTAAGGCGAGCTAGCGTTTGTTTCCCAGTCCTAAATGGAGTTGAATCACATGCAGTTTCTTGTCCTACAAGCAAGAGTTGTTTTCTGGTAAGAAGAGTCACTATTGTGCTCCCATTGTCATACACAGGGCAAATAGCACTGGCGTCTGTTCCCAGCATGTACAGTGTATTGGACTGAAGAGGATCTACTGTTCTTGTCAGTTTCCTAAGCAGAATTGAACAGATATGGCCGTATTTGTAGGAATCACAGTTCTTTTGTTCTGAGCAAACTCACTGTTCTGGCCCTATAGGAAAAACAGTAGAGTAGAAGAGTGCTCTTTTCTCAAAAGCAGAGTGTGTTTCTTGTAAGGCGAGCTAGCGTTTGTTTCCCAGTAAATGGAGTTGAATCACATGCAGTTTTTGGTCCTGTGAGCAAGAGTTGTTTTCTGGTAAGGAAAGTCACTCTTGCGCTCCCTTTGCAATACACAGTGCAAATAGCACTCGCGTCTGTTCCCAGCAATTACAGTGTATTGGACTGAAGCGGAGCTACTGTTCTTGTCAGTTTTCTAAGCAGAGTTGAACTAGATATGGCCCCTGTGTGTAGGAAGCACAGTTCTTTTGTTCTGAGCAAGCTCACTGTTCGGACCACATAGGAAATACAGTAGAGTAGAAGAGTGCTCTTTTCTCAAAAGCAGAGTGTGTTTCTTGTAAGGCGAGCTAGTGTTTGTTTCCCAGTCAGAAATGGAGTTGAATCCCATGCAGTTTCTGGTCCTACGAGCAAGAGGTGTTTTCTGATAAGAAGAGTCACTATTGCGCTCCCATTGTCATACAGAGGACAAATAGCACTGGCGTCTGTTCCCTGCATGTACAGTGTATTGGACTGAAGTGGAGGTACTGTTCATGTCAGTTTCCTAAGCAGAGTTGAACTAGATATGGCCCGTGTGTGGAGGAAGCACAGTTCTGTTGTTCTGAGCAAGCTCACTGTTTGGACCCCCTAGGATACACAGTAGAGTAGAAGAGTGCTCTTTTCTCAAAAGCAGAGTGTGTTTCTTGTAAGGCGAACTAGCGTTTGTTTCCCAGTCCTAAATGGAGTTGAATCACATGCAGTTTCTTGTCCTACAAGCAAGAGTTGTTTTCTGTTAAGAAGAGTCACTATTGTGCTCCCGTTGTCATACACAGGGCAAATAGCACTGGCGTTTGTTCCCAGCATGTACAGTGTATTGGACTGAAGAGGAACTACTGTTCTTGTCAGTTTCCTAAGCAGAATTGAACAAGATATGGCCGTATTTGTAGGAATCACAGTTCTTTTGTTCTGAGCAAACTCACTGTTCGGTCCCTATAAGAAAAACAGAAGAGTAGAAGAGTGCTCTTTTCTCAAAAGCAGAGTGTGTTTCTTGTAAGGTGAGCTAGTGTTTGTTTCCCAGTCCCAAATGGAGTTGAATCACATGCAGTTTTTGGTCCTATGAGCAAGAGTTGTTTTCTGGTAAGGAAAGTCACTCTTGCGCTCCCATTGCCATACACAGTGCAAATAGCACTCGCGTCTGTTCCCAGCAAGTACAGTGTATTTGACGGAAGCGGAGCTACTGTTCTTGTCAGTTTTCTAAGCAGAGTTTAACTAGATATGGCCCCTGTTTGTAGGAAGCACTGTTTTTTTGTTCTGAGCAAGCTCACTGTTCGGACCCCCTAGGAAACACAGCAGAGTAGAAGAGTGCTCTTTTCTCAAAAGCAGAGTGTGTTTCTTGTAAGGCGAGCTAGCGTTTGTTTCCCAGTCCCAAATGGAGTTGAATCACATGCAGTTTTTGGTCCTGTGAGCAAGAGTTGTTTTCTGGTAAGGAAAGTCACTCTTGCGCTCCCATTGCCATACACAGTGCAAAGAGCACTCGCGTCTGTTCCCAGCAATTACAGTGTATTGAACTGAAGCGGAGCTACTGTTCTTGTCAGTTTTCTAAGCAGAGTTGAACTAGATATGGCCCCTGTGTGTAGGAAGCACTGTTCTTTTGTTCTGAGCAAGCTCACTGTTCAGACCCCATAGGAAACACAGTAGAGTAGAAGAGTGCTCTTTTCTCAAAAGCAGAGTGCGTTTCTTGTAAGGCGAGCTAGCGTTTGTTTCCCAGTCCTAAATGGAGTTGAATCACATGCAGTTTTTGGTCCTATGAGCAAGAGTTGTTTTCTGGTAAGGAAAGTCACTCTTGCGCTCCCATTGCCATACACAGTGCAAATAGCACTGGCGTCTGTTCCCAGCAATTACAGTGTATTGGACTGAAGCGGAGCTACTGTTCTTTTCAGTTTTCTAAGCAGAGTTGAACTAGATATGGTCCCTGTGTGTAGGAAGGACTGTTCTTTTGTTCTGAGCAAGCTCACTGTTCGGACCCCATAGGAAACACAGTAGAGTAGAAGAGTGCTCTTTTCTCTAAAGCAGACTGTGTTTCTTGTAAGGCGTGCTAGCGTTTGTTTCCCAGTCCTAAATGGAGTTGAATCACATGCAGTTTTTGGTCCTATGAGCAAGAGTTGTTTTCTGGTAAGGAAAGTCACTCTTGCGCTCCCATTGCCATACACAGTGCAAATAGCACTCGCGTCTGTTCCCAGCAAGTACAGTGTATTGGACTGATGCGGAGCTACTGTTCTTGTCAGTTTCCTAAGCAGAGTTTAACTAGATATGGCCCCTGTGTGGAGGAAGCACAGTTCTGTTGTTCTGAGCAAGCTCACTGTTCGGACCCCATAGGATACACAGCAGAGTAGAAGAGTGCTCTTTTCTCAAAAGCAGAGTGTGTTTCTTGTAAGGCGAGCTAGCGTTTGTTTCCTAGTCCTAAATGGAGTTGAATCACATGCAGTTTCTTGTCCTACGAGCAAGAGTTGTTTTCTGGTAAGAAGAGTCACTATTGTGCTCCCATTGTCATACACAGGGCAAATAGCACTGGCGTCTGTTCCCAGCATGTACAGTGTATTGGACTGAAGAGGAACTACTGTTCTTGTCAGTTTCCTAAGCAGAATTGAACTAGATATGGCCGTATTTGTAGGAATCACAGTTCTTTTGTTCTGAGCAAACTCACTGTTCTGGCCCTATAATAAAAACAGTAGAGTAGAAGAGTGCTCTTTTCTCAAAAGCAGAGTGTGTTTCTTGTAAGGCCAGCTAGCGTTTGTTTCCCAGTCCTTAATGGAGTTGAATCACATGCAGTTTTTGGTCCTATGAGCAAGAGTTGTTTTCTGGTAAGGAAAGTCATTATTGTGCTCGCATTTCCATACACAGTGCAAATAGCACTGGCGTCTGTTCCAAGCAAGTACAGTGTATTGGACTGAAGCGGAGGTACTGTTCTTGTCAGTTTCCTAAGTAGAGTTGAACTAGATATTGCCCCTGTGTGTAGGAAGCACAGTTCTTTTTTCTGAGCAAACTCACTGTTCAGACCCCATAGGAAACACAGTAGAGTAGAAGAGTGCTCTTTTCTCAAAAGCAGAGTGTGTTTCTTGTAAAGCGAGCTAGCATTTGTTTCCCAGTCCTAAATGGAGTTGAATCACATGCAGTTTCTTGTCCTAAGAGCAAGAGTTGTTTTCTGGTAAGAAGAGTCACTATTGTGCTCCCATTGTCATTCACAGGGCAAATAACACTGGCGTCTGTTCCCAGCATGTACACTGTATTGGACAGAAGTGGAGCTACTGTTCATGTCAGTTTCCTAAGGAGAGTTGAACTAGATATGGCCCGTGTGTGGAAGAAGCACAGTTCTGTTATTCTGAGCAAGCTCACTGTTCGGACCCCCTAGAATACACAGTAGAGTAGAAAAGTTCTCTTTTCTCAAAAGCAGAGTGTGTTTCTTGTAAGGCGAGCTAGCGTTTGTTTCCCAGTCCTAAATGGAGTTGAATCACATGCAGTTTCTTGTCCTACAAGCAAGAGTTGTTTTCTGGTAAGAAGAGTCACTATTCTGCTCCCATTGTCATACACAGGGCAAATAGCACTGGCGTCTGTTCCCAGCATGTACAGTGTATTGGACTGAAGAGGATCTACTGTTCTTGTCAGTTTCCTAAGCAGAATTGAAATAGATATGGCCGTATTTGTAGGAATCACAGTTCTTTTGTTCTGAGCAAACTCACTGTTCTGGCCCTATAGGAAAAACAGTAGAGTAGAAGAGTGCTCTCTTCTCAAAAGCAGAGTATGTTTCTTGTAAGGCGAGCTAGTGTTTGTTTCCCAGTCCCAAATGGAGTTGAATCACATGCAGTTTTTGGTCCTATGAGCAAGAGTTGTTTTCTGGTAAGGAAAGTCACTCTTGCGCTCCCATTGACATACACAGTGCAAATAGCACTCGCGTCTGTTCCCAGCAAGTACAGTGTATTGGACGGAAGCGGAGCTACTGTTCTTGTCAGTTTTCTAAGCAGAGTTTAACTAGATATGGCCCCTGTGTGTAGGAAGCACTGTTTTTTTGTTCTGAGCAAGCTCACTGTTCGGACCCCCTAGGAAACACAGCAGAGTAGAAGAGTGCTCTTTTCTCATAAGCAGAGTGTGTTTCTTGTAAGGCGAGCTAGCGTTTGTTTCCCAGTCCTAAATGGAGTTGAATCACATGCAGTTTTTGGTCCTATGAGCAAGAGTTGTTTTCTGGTAAGGAAAGTCACTCTTGCGCTCCCATTGCCATACACAGTGCAAATAGCACTGGCGTCTGTTCCCAGCAATTACAGTGTATTGAACTGAAGCGGAGCTACTGTTCTTGTCAGTTTTCTAAGCAGAGTTGAACTAGATATGGCCCCTGTGTAGGAAGCACTGTTCTTTTGTTCTGAGCAAGCTCACTCTTCAGACCCCATAGGAAACACAGTAGAGTAGAAGAGTGCTCTTTTCTCAAAAGCAGAGTGTGTTTCTTGTAAGGCGAGCTAGCGTTTGTTTCCCAGTCCTAAATGGAGTTGAATCACATGCAGTTTTTGGTCCTATGAGCAAGAGTTGTTTTCTGGGAAGGAAAGTCACTCTTGTGCTCCCATTGCCATACACAGTGCAAATAGCACTCGCGTCTGTTCCCAGCAAGTACAGTGTATTGGACTGAAGCGGAGCTACTGTTCTTGTCAGTTTCCTAAGAAGAGTTGAACTAGATATGGCCCCTGTGTGTAGGAAGCACAGTTCTTTTGTTCTGAGCAAGCTCACTGTTCGGACCACATAGGAAATACAGTAGAGTAGAAGAGTGCTATTTCTCAAAAGCAGAGTGTGTTTCTTGTAAGGCGAGCTAGTGTTTGTTTCCCAGTCAGAAATGGAGTTGAATCCCATGCAGTTTCTGGTCCTACGAGCAAGAGTTGTTTTCTGGTAAGAAGAGTCACTATTGTGCTCCCATTGTCATACACAGGGCAAATAGCACTGGCGTCTGTTCCCAGCAAGTACAGTGTATTGGACTGAAGAGGATCTACTGTTCTTGTCAGTTTCCTAAGCAGAACTGAACTAGATATGGCCGTATTTGTGGGAATCACAGTTCTTTTGTTCTGAGCAAACTCACTGTTCTGGCCCTATAGGAAAAATAGTAGAGTAGAAGAGTGCTCTTTTCTCAAAAGCAGAGTGTGTTTCTTGTAAGGCGAGCTAGCGTTTGTTTCCCAGTCCTAAATGGAGTTGAATCACATGCAGTTTTTGGTCCTATGACCAAGAGTTGTTTTCTGGTAAGGAAAGTAATTATTGCGCTCGCATTTCCATACACAGTGCAAATAGCACTGGCGTCTGTTCCCAGCAAGTACAGTGTATTGGACTGAAGCGGAGCTACTGTTCTTGTCAGTTTCCTAAGCAGAGTTGAACTAGATATTGCCCCTGTGTGTAGGAAGCACAGTTCTTTTGTTCTGAGCAAGCTCACTGTTCAGACCCCATAGGAAACACAGTAGAGTAGAAGAGTGCTCTTTTCTCAAAAGCAGAGTCTGTTTCTTGTAAAGCACGCTAGCATTTGTTTTCCAGTCCTAAATGGAGTTGAATCACATGCAGTTTCTTGTCCTAAGAGCAAGAGTTGTTTCCTGTAATAAGAGTCACTATTGTGCTCCCATTGTCATTCACAGGGCAAATTACACTGGAGTCTGTTCCCAGCATGTACACTGTATTGGACTGAAGAGGATCTACTGTTCTTTTCAGTTTCCTAAGCATAATTGAACTAGATATGGCCGTATTTGTATGAAGCACAGTTCTTTTGTTCTGACCAAGCTCACTGTTCTGGCCCTATAGAAAACACAGTAGAGTAGAAGAGTGCTCTTTTCTCAAAAGCAGAGTGTGTTTCTTGTAAGGCGAGCTAGCGTTTGTTTCCCTGTCCTAAATGGAGTTGAATCACATGCAGGTTTTGGTCCTATGAGCAAGAGTTGTTTTCTGTTAAGGAAAGTCACTCTTGTGCTCCCATTGCCATACACAGTGCAAATAGCACTCGCGTCTGTTCCCAGCAAGTACAGTGTATTTGACTGAAGCAGAGCTACTGTTCTTGTCAGTTTCCTAAGCAGAGTTGAACTTGATATGGCCCCTGTGTGTAGGAAGCACAGTTCTTTTGTTCTGAGCAAGCTCACTGTTCGGACCACATAGGAAATACAGTAGAGTAGAAGAGTGCTCTTTTCTCAAAAGCAGAGTGTGTTTCTTGTAAGGCGAGCTAGTCTTTGTTTCCCAGTCAGAAATGGAGTTGAATCCCATGCAGTTTCTGGTCCTACGAGCAAGAGGTGTTTTCTGATAAGAAGAGTCACTATTGTGCTCCCATTGTCATACAGAGGACAAATAGCACTGGCGTCTGTTCCCTGCATGTACAGTGTATTGGACTGAAGTGGAGGTACTGTTCATGTCAGTTTCCTAAGCAGAGTTGAACTAGATATGGCCCGTGTGTGGAGGAAGCACAGTTCTGTTGTTCTGAGCAAGCTCACTGTTTGGACCCCCTAGGATACACAGTAGAGTAGAAGAGTGCTCTTTTCTCAAAAGCAGAGTGTGTTTCTTGAAAGGCGAGCTAGCGTTTGTTTCCCAGTCCTAAATGGAGTTGAATCACATGCAGTTTCTTGTCCTACAAGCAAGAGTTGTTTTCTGTTAAGAAGAGTCACTATTGTGCTCCCGTTGTCATACACAGGGCAAATAGCACTGGCGTCTGTTCCCAGCATGTACAGTGTATTGGACTGAAGAGGAACTACTGTTCTTGTCAGTTTCCTAAGCAGAATTGAACTAGATATGGCCGTATTTGTAGGAATCACAGTTCTTTTGTTCTGAGCAAACTCACTGTTCGGTCCCTATAGGAAAAACAGTAGAGTAGAAGAGTGCTCTGTTCTCAAAAGCAGAGTGTGTTTCTTGTAAGGCGAGCTAGCGTTTGTTTCCCAGTCCTAAATGGAGTTGAATCACATGCAGTTTTTGGTCCTATGACCAAGAGTTGTTTTATGGTAAGGAAAGTCACTCTTGCGCTCCCATTGCCATACACAGTGCAAATAGCACTGGCGTCTGTTCCCAGCAATTACAGTGTATTGGACTGAAGCGGAGCTACTGTTCTTTTCAGTTTTCTAAGCAGAGTTGAACTAGATATGGCCACTGTGTGTAGGAAGCACTGTTCTTTTGTTCTGAGCAAGCTCACTGTTTGGACCCCATAGGAAACACAGTAGAGTAGAAGAGTGCTCTTTTCTCAAAAGCAGAGTGTGTTTCTTTTAAGGCGTGCTAGCGTTTGTTTCCCAGTCCTAAATGGAGTTCAATCACATGCAGTTTTTGGTCCTATGTGCAAGAGTTGTTTTCTGGTAAGGAAAGTCACTCTTGCGCTCCCATTGCCATACACAGTGCAAATAGCACTCGCGTCTGTTCCCAGCAAGTACAGTGTATTGGACTGAAGCGGAGCTACTGTTCTTGTCAGTTTCCTAAGCAGAGTTGAACTAGACATGGCCCCTGTGTGTAGGAAGCACAGTTCTTTTGTTCTGAGCAAGCTCACTGTTCGGACCTCATAGGAAATACAGTAGAGTAGAAGAGTGCTCTTTTCTCAAAAGCAGAGTGTGTTTCTTGTAAGGCGAGCTAGTGTTTGCTTCCCAGTCAGAAATGGAGTTAAATCCCATGCAGTTTCTGGTCCTATGAGCCAGAGGTGTTTTCTGATAAGAAGAGTCACTATTGTGCTCCCATTGTCATACAGAGGACAAATCGCACTGGCGTCTGTTCCCTGCACGTACAGTGTATTGGACTGAAGCGGAGCTACTGTTCTTGTCAGTTTCCTAAGCAGAGTTGAACTAGATATGGCCCGTGTGTGGAGGAAGCACACTTCTGTTGTTCTGAGCAAGCTCACTGTTCGGACCCCATAGGATACACAGCAGAGTAGAAGAGTGCTCTCTTCTCAAAAGCAGAGTGTGTTTCTTGTAAGGCGAGCTAGCGTTTGTTTCCTAGTCCTAAATGGAGTTGAATCACATGCAGTTTCTTGTCCTAAGAGCAAGAGTTGTTTTCTGGTAAGAAGAGTCATTATTGTGCTCCCATTGTCATACACAGGGCAAATAGCACTGGCTTCTGTTCCCAGCATGTACAGTGTATTGGACTGAAGAGGAACTACTGTTCTTGTCAGTTTCCTAAGCAGAATTGATCTAGATATGGCCGTATTTGTAGGAATCACAGTTCTTTTGTTCTGAGCAAACTACTGTTCTGGCCCTATAAGAAAAACAGTAGAGTAGAAGAGTGCTCTTTTCTCAAAAGCAGAGTGTGTTTCTTGTAAGGACAGCTAGCGTTTGTTTCCCAGTCCTAAATGGAGTTGAATCACATGCAGTTTTTGGTCCTATGAGCAAGAGTTGTTTTCTGGTAAGGAAAGTCATTATTGTGCTCGCATTTCCATACACAGTGCAAATAGCACTGGCGTCTGTTCCCAGCAAGTACAGTGTATTGGACTGAAGAGGAGCTACTGTTCTTGTCAGTTTCCTAAGCAGAGTTGAACTAGATATTGCCCCTGTGTGTAGGAAGCACAGTTCTTTGTTCTGAGCAAACTCACTGTTCAGACCCCATAGGAAACACAGTAGAGTAGAAGAGTGCTCTTTTCTCAAAAGCAGAGTGTGTTTCTTGTAAAGCGAGCTAGCATTTGTTTCCAAGTCCTAAATGGAGTTGAATCACATGCAGTTTCTTGTCCTAAGAGCAAGAGTTGTTTTCTGGTAAGAAGAGTCACTATTGTGCTCCCATTGTCATTCACAGGGCAAATAACACTGGCCTCTGTTCCCAGCATGTACACTCTATTGGACTGAAGAGGATCTACTGTTCTTGTCAGTTTCCTAAGCATAATTGAACTAGATATGGCCGTATTTGTATGAAGCACAGTTCTTTTGTTCTGACCAAGCTCACTGTTCTGGCCCTATAGGAAACACAGTAGAGTAGAAGAGTGCTCTTTTCTCAAAAGCAGAGTGTGTTTCTTGTAAGGCGTGCTAGCGTTTGTTTCCCAGTCCTAAATGGAGTTGAATCACATGCAGTTTTTGGTCCTATGTGCAAGAGTTGTTTTCTGGTAAGGAAAGTCACTCTTGCACTCCCATTGCCATACACAGTGCAAATAGCACTCGCGTCTGTTCCCAGCAAGTACAGTGTATTGGACTGAAGCGGAGCTACTGTTCTTGTCAGTTTCCTAAGCAGAGTTGAACTAGATATGGCCCCTGTGTGTAGGAAACACAGTTCTTTGTTCTGAGCAAGCTCACTGTTCGGACCTCATAGGAAATACAGTAGAGTAGAAGAGTGCTCTTTTCTCAAAAGCAGAGTGTGTTTCTTATAAGGCGAGCTAGTGTTTGCTTCCCAGTCAGAAATGGAGTTAAATCCCATGCAGTTTCTGGTCCTATGAGCCAGAGGTGTTTTCTGATAAGAAGAGTCACTATTGTGCTCCCATTGTCATACAGAGGACAAATCGCACTGGCGTCTGTTCCCTGCACGTACAGTGTATTGGACTGAAGCGGAGCTACTGTTCTTGTCAGTTTCCTAAGCAGAGTTGAACTAGATATGGCCCGTGTATGGAGGAAGCACAGTTCTGTTGTTCTGAGCAAGCTCACTGTTCGGACCCCATAGGATACACAGCAGAGTAGAAGAGTGCTCTTTTCTCAAAAGCAGAGTGTGTTTCTTGTAAGGCGAGCTAGCGTTTGTTTCCTAGTCCTAAATGGAGTTGAATCACATGCAGTTTCTTGTCCTACGAGCAAGAGTTGTTTTCTGGTAAGAAGAGTCATTATTGTGCTCCAATTGTCATACACAGGGCAAATAGCACTGGCTTCTGTTCCCAGCATGTACAGTGTATTGGACTGAAGAGGAACTACTGTTCTTGTCAGTTTCCTAAGCAGAATTGATCTAGATATGGCCGTATTTGTAGGAATCACAGTTCTTTTGTTCTGAGCAAACTCACTGTTCTGGCCCTATAAGAAAAACAGTAGAGTAGAAGAGTGCTCTTTTCTCAAAAGCAGAGTGTGTTTCTTGTAAGGACAGCTAGCGTTTGTTTCCCAGTCCTAAATGGAGTTGAATCACATGCAGTTTTTGGTCCTATGAGCAAGAGTTGTTTTCTGGTAAGGAAAGTCATTATTGTGCTCGCATTTCCATACACAGTGCAAATAGCACTGGCGTCTGTTCCCAGCAAGTACAGTGTATTGGACTGAAGCGGAGCTACTGTTCTTGTCAGTTTCCTAAGCAGAGTTGAACTAGATATTGCCCCTGTGTTTAGGAAGCACAGTTCTTTGTTCTGAGCAAACTCACTGTTCAGACCCCATAGGAAACACAGTAGAGTAGAAGAGTGCTCTTTTCTCAAAAGCAGAGTGTGTTTCTTGTAAAGCGAGCTAGCATTTGTTTCCAAGTCCTAAATGGAGTTGAATCACATGCAGTTTCTTGTCCTAAGAGCAAGAGTTGTTTTCTGGTAAGAAGAGTCACTATTGTGCTCCCATTGTCATTCACAGGGCAAATAACACTGGAATCTGTTCCCAGCATGTACACTCTATTGGACTGAAGAGGATCTACTGTTCTTGTCAGTTTCCTAAGCATAATTGAACTAGATATGGCCGTATTTGTATGAAGCACAGTTCTTTTGTTCTGACCAAGCTCACTGTTCTGGCCCTATAGGAAACACAGTAGAGTAGAAGAGTGCTCTTTTCTCAAAAGCAGAGTGTGTTTCTTGTAAGGCGAGCTAGCGTTTGTTTCCCAGTCCTAAATGGAGTTGAATCACATGCAGGTTTTGGTCCTATGAGCAAGAGTTGTTTCCTGGTAAGGAAAGTCACTCTTGCACTCCCATTGCCATACACAGTGCAAATAGAACTCGCGTCTGTTCCCAGCAAGTACAGTGTATTGGACTGAAGAGGAGCTACTGTTCTTGTTAGTTTCCTAAGCAGAGTTGAACTAGATATGGCCCGTGTGTGGAGGAAGCACAGTTCTTTGTTCTGAGCAAGCTCAATTTTCGGACCCCATAGGAAACACAGTAGAGTAGAAGACTGCTCTTTTCTCAAAAGCAGAGTATGTTTCTTGTAAGGCGAGCTAGTGTTTGTTTCCCAATCCTAAATGGAGTTGAATCACATGCAGTATCTGGTCCTACGAGCAAGAGTTGTTTTCTGGTAAGAAGAGTCACTATTGCGCTCCCATTGTCAAACACAGGGCAAATCACACTGGCATCTGTTCCCAGCATGTACAGTGTATTGGACTGAAGAGGATCTACTGTTCTTGTCAGTTTCCTAAGCAGAGTTTAACTAGATATGGACCGTGTGTGGAGGAAGCACAGTTCTTTTGTTCTGAGAATGCTCACTGTTCTGGCCCTATAGGAAACACATTAGAGTAGAAGAGTGCTCCTTTCTCAATCCAGAGTGTGTTTCTTGTAAGTCGAGCTATCGTTTGTTTCCCAGTCCTAAATAGAGTTGAATCCCATGCAGTTTCTGGTCCTGCCAGCAAGAGTTGTTTTCTGATAAGAAGAGTCACTATTGCGCTCCTATTGCCAGACACAGTACAAATAGCACTCGCGTCTGTTCCCAGCTAGGACAGTGTATTGGACTGAGGAGTAGCTACCGTTCTTGTCAGTTTCCTAAGCAGAGTTGAACTAGATATGGTCCGTGTGTGTAGGAAGCACAGTTCTTTTGTTCTGAGCAAGCTCACTGTTCAGACCCCATAGGAAACACAGTAGAGTAGAAGAGTGCTCTTTTCTCAAAAGCAGAGTGTGTTTCTTGTAAGGTGAGCTAGTGTTTGTTTCCCAGTACTAAATGGAGTTGAATCACATCCTGTTTTTGCTCCTACGAGCAAGAGTTGTTTTCTGGTAAGGAAAGTTACTATTGCGCTCCCATTGTCAGACACAGTGCAAATAGCACTCGCGTCTGTTCCCAGCAAGTACAGTGTATTGGACTGTAGCGGAGCTACTGCTCTTGTCAGTTTCCTAAGCAGAGTTGAACTAGATATGGCCCCTGTGTGTAGGAAGCACAGTTGTTTTGTTCTGAGCAAGCTCACTGTTCGGACCACATAGGAAATACAGTAGAGTAGAAGAGTGCTCTTTTCTCAAAAGCAGAGTGTGTTTCTTGTAAGGCGAGCTAGTGTTTGTTTCCCAGTAAGAAATGGAGTTGAATCCCATGCAGTTTCTTGTCCTAAGAGCAAGAGTTGTTTTTTGGTAAGAAGAGTCACTATTGTGCTCCCATTGTCATTCACAGGGCAAATAACACTGGCGTCTGTTCCCAGCATGTACACTGTATTGGACTGAAGAGGATCTACTGTTCTTGTCAGTTTCCTAAGCATAATTGAACTAGATATGGCCATATTTGTATGAAGCACAGTTCTTTTGTTCTGACCAAGCTCACTGTTCTGGCCCTATAGGAAACACAGTAGAGTAGAAGAGTGCTCTTTTCTCAAAAACAGAGTGTGTTTCTTGTAAGGCGAGCTAGCGTTTGTTTCCCAGTCCTAAACGGAGTTGAATCACATGCAGGTTTTGGTCCTATGAGCAAGAGTTGTTTTCTGGTAAGGAAAGTCACTCTTGCGCTCCCATTGTCAGACACAGTGCAAATAGCACTCGCGTCTGTTCCCAGCAAGTACAGTGTATTGGACTGAAGCAGAGCTACTGTTCTTGTCAGTTTCCTAAGCAGAGTTGAACTAGATATGGCCCCTGTGTGTAGGAAGCACAGTTCTTTTGTTCTGAGCAAGCTCACTGTTCGGACCACATAGGAAATACAGTAGAGTAGAAGAGTGCTCTTTTCTCAAAAGCAGAGTGTGTTTCTTGTAAGGCGAGCTAGTGTTTGTTTCCCAGTCAGAAACGGAGTTGAATCCCATGCAGTTTCTGGTCCTACGAGCAAGAGGTGTTTTCTGATAAGAAGAGTCACTATTGTGCTCCCATTGTCATACAGAGGACAAATAGCACTGGCGTCTGTTCCCTGCATGTACAGTGTATTGGACTGAAGTGGAGGTACTGTTCATGTCAGTTTCCTAAGCAGAGTTGAACTAGATATGGCCCGTGTGTGGAGGAAGCACAGTTCTGTTGTTCTGAGCAAGCTCACTGTTTGGACCCCCTAGGATACACAGTAGAGTAGAAGAGTGCTCTTTTCTCAAAAGCAGAGTGTGTTTCTTGAAAGGCGAGCTAGCGTTTGTTTCCCAGTCCTAAATGGAGTTGAATCACATGCAGTTTCTTGTCCTACAAGCAAGAGTTGTTTTCTGGTAAGAAGAGTCACTATTGTGCTCCCATTGTCATACACAGGGCAAATAGCACTGGCGTCTGTTCCCAGCATGTACAGTGTATTGGACTGAAGAGGAACTACTGTTCTTGTCAGTTTCCTAAGCAGAATTGAACTAGATATGGCCGTATTTGTAGGAATCACAGTTCTTTTGTTCTGAGCAAACTCACTGTTCGGTCCCTATAGGAAAAACAGTAGAGTAGAAGACTGCTCTGTTCTCAAAAGCAGAGTGTGTTTCTTGTAAGGCGAGCTAGCGTTTGTTTCCCAGTCCTAAATGGAGTTGAATCACATGCAGTTTTTGGTCCTATGAGCAAGAGTTGTTTTCTGGTAAGGAAAGTCACTCTTGCGCTCCCATTGCCATACACAGTGCAAATAGCACTGGCGTCTGTTCCCAGCAATTACAGTGTATTGGACTGAAGCGGAGCTACTGTTCTTTTCAGTTTTCTAAGCAGAGTTGAACTAGATATGGCCCCTGTGTGTAGGAAGCACTGTTCTTTTGTTCCGAGCAAGCTCACTGTTCGGACCCCATAGGAAACACAGTAGAGTAGAAGAGTGCTCTTTTCTCAAAAGCAGAGTGTGTTTCTTGTAAGGCATGCTAGCGTTTGTTTCCCAGTCCTAAATGGAGTTGAATCACATGCAGTTTTTGGTCCTATGAGCAAGAGTTGTTTTCTGGTAAGGAAAGTCACTCTTGCACTCCCATTGCCATACACAGTGCAAATAGCACTCGCGTCTGTTCCCAACAAGTACAGTGTATTGGACTGAAGCAGAGCTATTGTTCTTGTCAGTTTCCTAAGCAGAGTTGAACTAGATATGGCCCCTGTTTGTAGGAAGCACAGTTCTTTTGTTCTGAGCAAGCTCACTGTTCGGACCACATAGGAAATACAGTAGAGTAGAAGAGTGCTCTTTTCTCAAAAGCAGAGTGTGTTTCTTGTAAGGCGAGCTAGTGTTTGTTTCCCAGTCAGAAATGGAGTTGAATCCCATGCAGTTTCTGGTCCTACGAGCAAGAGGTGTTTTCTGATAAGAAGAGTCACTATTGCGCTCCCATTGTCATACAGAGGACAAATAGCACTGGCGTCTGTTCCCTGCATGTACAGTGTATTGGACTGAAGTGGAGGTACTGTTCATGTCAGTTTCCTAACCAGTGTTGATCTAGATATGGCCCCTGTGTGTAGGAAGCACTGTTCTTTTGTTCCGAGCAAGCTCACTGTTCGGACCCCATTGGAAACACAGTAGAGTAGAAGAGTGCTCTTTTCTCAAAAGCAGAGTGTGTTTCTTGTAAGGCGTGCTAGCGTTTGTTTCCCAGTCCTAAATGGAGTTGAATCACATGCAGTTTTTGGTCCTATGAGCAAGAGTTGTTTTCTGGTAAGGAAAGTCACTCTTGCGCTCCCATTGCCATACACAGTGCAAATAGCACTCGCGTCTGTTCCCAGCAAGTACAGTGTATTGGACTGAAGCAGAGCTACTGTTCTTGTCAGTTTCCTAAGCAGAGTTGAACTAGATATGGCCCCTGTGTGTAGGAAGTACAGTTCTTTTGTTCTGAGCAAGCTCACTGTTCGGACCACATAGGAAATACAGTAGAGTAGAAGAGTGCTCTTTTCTCAAAAGCAGAGTGTGTTTCTTGTAAGGCGAGCTAGTGTTTGCTTCCCAGTCAGAAATGGAGTTAAATCCCATGCAGTTTCTGGTCCTATGAGCCAGAGGTGTTTTCTGATAAGAAGAGTCACTATTGTGCTCCCATTGTCATACAGAGGACAAATAGCACTGGCGTCTGTTCCCTGCACGTACAATGTATTGGACTGAAGCGGAGCTACTGTTCTTGTCAATTTCCTAAGCAGAGTTGAACTAGATATGGCCCGTGTGTGGAGGAAGCACAGTTCTGTTGTTCTGAGCAAGCTCACTGTTCGGACCCCATAGGATACACAGCTGAGTAGAAGAGTGCTCTTTTCTCAAAAGCAGAGTGTGTTTCTTGTAAGGCGAGCTAGTGTTTGTTTCCTAGTCCTAAATGGAGTTGAATCACATGCAGTTTCTTGTCCTACGAGCAAGAGTTGTTTTCTGGTAAGAAGAGTCACTATTGTGCTCCCATTGTCATACACAGGGCAAATAGCACTGGCTTCTGTTCCCAGCATGTACAGTGTATTGGACTGAAGAGGAACTACTGTTCTTGTCAGTTTCCTAAGCAGAATTGAACTAGATATGGCCGTATTTGTAGGAATCACAGTTCTTTTGTTCTGAGCAAACTCACTGTTCTGGCCCTATAAGAAAAACAGTAGAGTAGAAGAGTGCTCTTTTCTCAAAAGCAGAGTGTGTTTCTTGTAAGGCGAGCTAGCGTTTGTTTCCCAGTCCTAAATGGAGTTGAATCACATGCAGTTTTTGGTCCTATGAGCAAGAGTTGTTTTCTGGTAAGGAAAGTCATTATTGTGCTCGCATTTCCATACACAGTGCAAATAGCACTGGCGTCTGTTCCCAGCAAGTACAGTGTATTGGACTGAAGCGGAGCTACTGTTCTTGTCAGTTTCCTAAGCAGAGTTCAACTAGATATTGCCCCTGTGTGTAGGAAGCACAGTTTTTGTTCTGAGCAAACTCACTGTTCAGACCCCATAGGAAACACAGTAGAGTAGAAGAGTGCTCTTTTCTCAAAAGCAGAGTGTGTTTCTTGTAAAGCGAGCTAGCATTTGTTTCCCAGTCTTAAATGGAGTTGAATCACATGCAGTTTTTTGTCCTAAGAGCAAGAGTTGTTTTCTGGTAAGAAGAGTCACTATTGTGCTCCCATTGTCATTCAAAGGGCAAATAACACTGGCGTCTGTTCCCAGCATGTACACTGTATTGGACTGAAGAGGATCTACTGTTCTTGTCAGTTTCCTAAGCATAATTGAACTAGATATGGCCGTATTTGTATGAAGCACAGTTATTTTGTTCTGACCAAGCTCACTGTTCTGGCCCTATAGGAAACACAGTAGAGTAGAAGAGTGCTCTTTTCTCAAAAGCAGAGTGTGTTTCTTGTAAGGCGAGCTAGCGTTTGTTTCCCAGTCCTAAATGGAGTTGAATCACATGCAGTTTCTTGTCCTACAAGCAAGAGTTTTTTTCTGGTAAGAAGAGTCACTATTGTGCTCCCATTGTCATACACAGGGCAAATAGCACTGGCGTCTGTTCCCAGCATGTAGAGTGTATTGGACTGAAGAGGAACTACTGTTCTTGTCAGTTTCCCAAGCAGAATTGAACTAGATATGGCCGTATTTGTAGGAATCACAGTTCTTTTGTTCTGAGCAAACTCACTGTTCTGGCCCTATAGGAAAAACAGTAGAGTAGAAGAGTGCTCTTTTCTCAAAAGCAGAGTCTGTTTCTTGTAAGGCGAGCTAGCGTTTGTTTCCCAGTCCTAAATGGAGTTGAATCACATGCAGTTTTTGGTCCTATGAGCAAGAGTTGTTTTCTGGTAAGGAAAGTCACTCTTGCGCTCCCTTTGCCATACACAGTGCAAATAGCACTCGCGTCTGTTCCCAGCAATTACAGTGTATTGGACTGAATCGGAGCTACTGTTCTTGTCAGTTTTCAAAGCAGAGTTGAACTAGATATGGCCCCTGTGTGTAGGAAGCACTGTTCTTTTGTTCTGAGCAAGCTCACTGTTCAGACCCCATATGAAACACAGTAGAGTAGAAGAGTGCTCTTTTCTCAAAAGCAGAGTGTGTTTCTTGTAAGGCGAGCTAGCGTTTGTGTCCTAGTCCTAAATGGAGTTGAATCACATGCAGTTTCTTGTCCTAAGAGCAAGAGTTGTTTTCTGGTAAGAAGAGTCACTTTTGTGCTCCCATTGTCATTCACAGGGCAAATAACACTGGCGTCTGTTCCCAGCATGTACACTGTATTGGACTGAAGAGGATCTACTGTTCTTTTCAGTTTCCTAAGCATAATTGAACTAGATATGGCCGTATTTGTATGAAGCACAGTTCTTTTGTTCTGAGCAAGCTCACTGTTCTGGCCCTATAGGAAACACAGTAGAGTAGAAGAGTGCTCTTTTCTCAAAAGCAGAGTGTGTTTCTTGTAAGGCAAGCTAGCGTTTGTTTCCCAGTCCTAAATGGAGTTGAATCACATGCAGGTTTTGGTCCTATGAGCAAGAGTTGTTTTCTGGTAAGGAAAGTCACTCTTGCACTCCCATTGCCATACACAGTGCAAATAGCACTCGAATCTGTTCCCAGCAAGTACAGTGTATTGGACTGAAGCAGAGCTACTGTTCTTGTCAGTTTCCTAAGCAGAGTTGAACTAGATATGGCCCCTGTGTGTAGGAAGCACAGTTCATTTGTTCTGAGCAAGCTCACTGTTCGGATCACATAGGAAATACAGTAGAGTAGAAGAGTGCTCATTTCTCAAAAGCAGAGTGTGTTTCTTGTAAGGCGAGCTAGCGTTTGTTTCCCAGTCCTAAATGGAGTTGAATCACATGCAGTTTTTGGTCCTATGAGCAAGAGTTGTTTTCTGGGAAGGAAAGTCACTCTTGCGCTCCCATTGCCATACACAGTGCAAATAGCACTCGCGTCTGTTCCAGCAAGTACAGTGTATTGGACTGAAGCGGAGCTACTGTTCTTGTCAGTTTCCTAAGCAGAGTTGAACTAGATATGGCCCCGTGTGTGTAGGAAGCACAGTTCTTTTGTTCTGAGCAAGCTCACTGTTCGGACCACATAGGAAATACAGGAGAGTAGAAGAATGCTATTTCTCAAAAGCAGAGTGTGTTTCTTGTAAGGCGAGCTAGTGTTTGTTTCCCAGTCAGAAATGGAGTTGAATCCCATGCAGTTTCTGGTCCTACGAGCAAGAGGTGTTTTCTGATAAAAAGAGTCACTATTGCGCTCCAATTGTCATACAGAGGACAAATAGCACTGGCGTCTGTTCCCTGCATGTACAGTGTATTGGACTGAAGTGGAGATACTGTCCATGTCAGTTTCCTAAGCAGAGTTGAACTAGATATGACCCGTGTGTGGAGGAAGCACAGTTCTGTTGTTCTGAGCAAGCTCACTGTTCAGACCCCCTAGGATACACAGTAGAATAGAAGAGTGCTCTTTTCTCAAAAGCAGAGTGTGTTTCTTGTAAGGCGAGCTAGCGTTTCTTTCCCAGTCCTAAATGGAGTTGAATCACATGCAGTTTCTTGTCCTACAAGCAAGAGTTGTTTTCTGGTAAGAAGAGTCACTATTGTGCTCCCATTGTCATACACAGGGCAAATAGCACTGGCGTCTGTTCCCAGCATGTACAGTGTATTGGACTGAAGAGGATCTACTGTTCTTGTCAGTTTCTTAAGCAGAATTGAACTAGATATCGCCGTATTTGTTGGAATCACAGTTCTTTTGTTCTGAGCAAACTCACAGTTCTGGCCCTATAGGAAAAACAGTAGAGTAGAAGAGTGCTCTTTTCTCAAAAGCAGAGTGTGTTTCTTGTAAGGCGAGCTAGCATTTGTTTCCCAGTCCTAAATGTAGTTGAATCACATGCAGTTTTTGGTCCTATGAGCAAGAGTTGTTTTCTGGTAAGGAAAGTCACTCTTGTGCTCCCATTGTCATACACAGGGCAAATAGCACTGGCGTCTGTTCCCAGCATGTACAGTGTATTGGACTGAAGGGGAACTACTGTTCTTGTCAGTTTTCTAAGCAGAATTGAACTAGATATGGCCGTATTTGTAGGAATCACAGTTCTTTTGTTCTGAGCAAACTCACTGTTCTGGCCCTATAAGAAAAACAGTAGAGTAGAAGAGTGCTCTTTTCTCAAAAGCAGAGTGTGTTTCTTGTAAGGCGAGCTAGCGTTTGTTTCTCAGTCCTAAATGGAGTTGAATCACATGCAGTTTTTGATCCTATGAGCAAGAGTTGTTTTCTGGTAAGGAAAGTCACTCTTGCGCTCCCATTGCCATACACAGTGCAAATAGCACTGGCATCTGTTCCCAGCAATTACAGTGTATTGGACTGAAGCGGAGCTACTGTTCTTTTCAGTTTTCTAAGCAGAGTTGAACTAGATATGGCCCCTGTGTGTAGGAAGCAGTGTTCTTTTGTTCTGAGCAAGCTCACTGTTCGGACCCCATAGGAAACACAGTAGAGTAGAAGAGTGCTCTTTTCTCAAAAGCAGAGTGTGTTTCTTGTAAGGCGTACTAGCGTTTGTTTCCCAGTCCTAAATGGAGTTGAATCACATGCAGTTTTTGGTCCTATGAGCAAGAGTTGTTTTCTGGTAAGGAAAGTCACTCTTACGCTCCCATTGCCATACACAGTGCAAATAGCACTCGCGTCTGTTCCCAGCAAGTACAGTGTATTGGACTGAAGCGGAGCTACTGTTCTTGTCAGTTTCCTAAGCAGAGTTGAACTAGATATGGCCCCTGTGTGTAGGAAGCACAGTTCTTTTGTTCTGAGCAAGCTCACTGTTCGGACCACATAGGAAATACAGTAGAGTAGAAGAGTGCTCTTTTCTCAAAAGCAGAGTGTGTTTCTTGTAAGGCGAGCTAGTGTTTGCTTCCCAGTCAGAAATGGAGTTAAATCCCATGCAGTTTCTGGTCCTATGAGCCAGAAGTGTTTTCTGATAAGAAGAGTCACTATTGTGCTCCCATTGTCATACAGAGGACAAATAGCACTGGCTTCTGTTCCCAGCATGTACAGTGTATTGGACTGAAGAGGAACTACTGTTCTTGTCAGTTTCCTAAGCAGAATTGAACTAGATATGGCCGTATTTGTAGGAATCACAGTTCTTTTGTTCTGAGCAAACTCACTGTTCTGGCCCTATAAGAAAAACAGTAGAGTAGAAGAGTGCTCTTTTCTCAAAAGCAGAGTGTGTTTCTTGTAAGGCGAGCTAGCGTTTGTTTCCCAGTCCTAAATGGAGTTGAATCACATGCAGTTTTTGGTCCTATGAGCAAGAGTTGTTTTCTGGTAAGGAAAGTCATTATTGTGCTCGCATTTCCATACACAGTGCAAATAGCACTGGCGTCTGTTCCCAGCAAGTACAGTGTATTGGACTGAAGCGGAGCTACTGTTCTTGTCAGTTTCCTAAGCAGAGTTCAACTAGATATTGCCCCTGTGTGTAGGAAGCACAGTTTTTGTTCTGAGCAAACTCACTGTTCAGACCCCATAGGAAACACAGTAGAGTAGAAGAGTGCTCTTTTCTCAAAAGCAGAGTGTGTTTCTTGTAAAGCGAGCTAGCATTTGTTTCCCAGTCTTAAATGGAGTTGAATCACATGCAGTTTTTTGTCCTAAGAGCAAGAGTTGTTTTCTGGTAAGAAGAGTCACTATTGTGCTCCCATTGTCATTCAAAGGGCAAATAACACTGGCGTCTGTTCCCAGCATGTACACTGTATTGGACTGAAGAGGATCTACTGTTCTTGTCAGTTTCCTAAGCATAATTGAACTAGATATGGCCGTATTTGTATGAAGCACAGTTATTTTGTTCTGACCAAGCTCACTGTTCTGGCCCTATAGGAAACACAGTAGAGTAGAAGAGTGCTCTTTTCTCAAAAGCAGAGTGTGTTTCTTGTAAGGCGAGCTAGCGTTTGTTTCCCAGTCCTAAATGGAGTTGAATCACATGCAGTTTCTTGTCCTACAAGCAAGAGTTTTTTTCTGGTAAGAAGAGTCACTATTGTGCTCCCATTGTCATACACAGGGCAAATAGCACTGGCGTCTGTTCCCAGCATGTAGAGTGTATTGGACTGAAGAGGAACTACTGTTCTTGTCAGTTTCCCAAGCAGAATTGAACTAGATATGGCCGTATTTGTAGGAATCACAGTTCTTTTGTTCTGAGCAAACTCACTGTTCTGGCCCTATAGGAAAAACAGTAGAGTAGAAGAGTGCTCTTTTCTCAAAAGCAGAGTCTGTTTCTTGTAAGGCGAGCTAGCGTTTGTTTCCCAGTCCTAAATGGAGTTGAATCACATGCAGTTTTTGGTCCTATGAGCAAGAGTTGTTTTCTGGTAAGGAAAGTCACTCTTGCGCTCCCTTTGCCATACACAGTGCAAATAGCACTCGCGTCTGTTCCCAGCAATTACAGTGTATTGGACTGAATCGGAGCTACTGTTCTTGTCAGTTTTCAAAGCAGAGTTGAACTAGATATGGCCCCTGTGTGTAGGAAGCACTGTTCTTTTGTTCTGAGCAAGCTCACTGTTCAGACCCCATATGAAACACAGTAGAGTAGAAGAGTGCTCTTTTCTCAAAAGCAGAGTGTGTTTCTTGTAAGGCGAGCTAGCGTTTGTGTCCTAGTCCTAAATGGAGTTGAATCACATGCAGTTTCTTGTCCTAAGAGCAAGAGTTGTTTTCTGGTAAGAAGAGTCACTTTTGTGCTCCCATTGTCATTCACAGGGCAAATAACACTGGCGTCTGTTCCCAGCATGTACACTGTATTGGACTGAAGAGGATCTACTGTTCTTTTCAGTTTCCTAAGCATAATTGAACTAGATATGGCCGTATTTGTATGAAGCACAGTTCTTTTGTTCTGAGCAAGCTCACTGTTCTGGCCCTATAGGAAACACAGTAGAGTAGAAGAGTGCTCTTTTCTCAAAAGCAGAGTGTGTTTCTTGTAAGGCAAGCTAGCGTTTGTTTCCCAGTCCTAAATGGAGTTGAATCACATGCAGGTTTTGGTCCTATGAGCAAGAGTTGTTTTCTGGTAAGGAAAGTCACTCTTGCACTCCCATTGCCATACACAGTGCAAATAGCACTCGAATCTGTTCCCAGCAAGTACAGTGTATTGGACTGAAGCAGAGCTACTGTTCTTGTCAGTTTCCTAAGCAGAGTTGAACTAGATATGGCCCCTGTGTGTAGGAAGCACAGTTCATTTGTTCTGAGCAAGCTCACTGTTCGGATCACATAGGAAATACAGTAGAGTAGAAGAGTGCTCATTTCTCAAAAGCAGAGTGTGTTTCTTGTAAGGCGAGCTAGCGTTTGTTTCCCAGTCCTAAATGGAGTTGAATCACATGCAGTTTTTGGTCCTATGAGCAAGAGTTGTTTTCTGGGAAGGAAAGTCACTCTTGCGCTCCCATTGCCATACACAGTGCAAATAGCACTCGCGTCTGTTCCCAGCAAGTACAGTGTATTGGACTGAAGCGGAGCTACTGTTCTTGTCAGTTTCCTAAGCAGAGTTGAACTAGATATGGCCCCGTGTGTGTAGGAAGCACAGTTCTTTTGTTCTGAGCAAGCTCACTGTTCGGACCACATAGGAAATACAGGAGAGTAGAAGAATGCTATTTCTCAAAAGCAGAGTGTGTTTCTTGTAAGGCGAGCTAGTGTTTGTTTCCCAGTCAGAAATGGAGTTGAATCCCATGCAGTTTCTGGTCCTACGAGCAAGAGGTGTTTTCTGATAAAAAGAGTCACTATTGCGCTCCAATTGTCATACAGAGGACAAATAGCACTGGCGTCTGTTCCCTGCATGTACAGTGTATTGGACTGAAGTGGAGATACTGTCCATGTCAGTTTCCTAAGCAGAGTTGAACTAGATATGACCCGTGTGTGGAGGAAGCACAGTTCTGTTGTTCTGAGCAAGCTCACTGTTCAGACCCCCTAGGATACACAGTAGAATAGAAGAGTGCTCTTTTCTCAAAAGCAGAGTGTGTTTCTTGTAAGGCGAGCTAGCGTTTCTTTCCCAGTCCTAAATGGAGTTGAATCACATGCAGTTTCTTGTCCTACAAGCAAGAGTTGTTTTCTGGTAAGAAGAGTCACTATTGTGCTCCCATTGTCATACACAGGGCAAATAGCACTGGCGTCTGTTCCCAGCATGTACAGTGTATTGGACTGAAGAGGATCTACTGTTCTTGTCAGTTTCTTAAGCAGAATTGAACTAGATATCGCCGTATTTGTTGGAATCACAGTTCTTTTGTTCTGAGCAAACTCACAGTTCTGGCCCTATAGGAAAAACAGTAGAGTAGAAGAGTGCTCTTTTCTCAAAAGCAGAGTGTGTTTCTTGTAAGGCGAGCTAGCATTTGTTTCCCAGTCCTAAATGTAGTTGAATCACATGCAGTTTTTGGTCCTATGAGCAAGAGTTGTTTTCTGGTAAGGAAAGTCACTCTTGTGCTCCCATTGTCATACACAGGGCAAATAGCACTGGCGTCTGTTCCCAGCATGTACAGTGTATTGGACTGAAGGGGAACTACTGTTCTTGTCAGTTTTCTAAGCAGAATTGAACTAGATATGGCCGTATTTGTAGGAATCACAGTTCTTTTGTTCTGAGCAAACTCACTGTTCTGGCCCTATAAGAAAAACAGTAGAGTAGAAGAGTGCTCTTTTCTCAAAAGCAGAGTGTGTTTCTTGTAAGGCGAGCTAGCGTTTGTTTCTCAGTCCTAAATGGAGTTGAATCACATGCAGTTTTTGATCCTATGAGCAAGAGTTGTTTTCTGGTAAGGAAAGTCACTCTTGCGCTCCCATTGCCATACACAGTGCAAATAGCACTGGCATCTGTTCCCAGCAATTACAGTGTATTGGACTGAAGCGGAGCTACTGTTCTTTTCAGTTTTCTAAGCAGAGTTGAACTAGATATGGCCCCTGTGTGTAGGAAGCAGTGTTCTTTTGTTCTGAGCAAGCTCACTGTTCGGACCCCATAGGAAACACAGTAGAGTAGAAGAGTGCTCTTTTCTCAAAAGCAGAGTGTGTTTCTTGTAAGGCGTACTAGCGTTTGTTTCCCAGTCCTAAATGGAGTTGAATCACATGCAGTTTTTGGTCCTATGAGCAAGAGTTGTTTTCTGGTAAGGAAAGTCACTCTTACGCTCCCATTGCCATACACAGTGCAAATAGCACTCGCGTCTGTTCCCAGCAAGTACAGTGTATTGGACTGAAGCGGAGCTACTGTTCTTGTCAGTTTCCTAAGCAGAGTTGAACTAGATATGGCCCCTGTGTGTAGGAAGCACAGTTCTTTTGTTCTGAGCAAGCTCACTGTTCGGACCACATAGGAAATACAGTAGAGTAGAAGAGTGCTCTTTTCTCAAAAGCAGAGTGTGTTTCTTGTAAGGCGAGCTAGTGTTTGCTTCCCAGTCAGAAATGGAGTTAAATCCCATGCAGTTTCTGGTCCTATGAGCCAGAAGTGTTTTCTGATAAGAAGAGTCACTATTGTGCTCCCATTGTCATACAGAGGACAAATAGCACTGGCGTCTGTTCCCTGCATGTACAGTGTATTGGACTGAAGCGGAGCTACTGTTCATGTCTGTTTCCTAAGCAGAGTTGAACTAGATATGGCCCGTGTGTGGAGGAAGCACAGTTCGGTTGTTCTGAGCAAGCTCACTGTTCGGACCCCATAGGATACACAGCAGAGTAGAAGAGTGCTCTTTTCTCAAAAGCAGAGTGTGTTTCTTGTAAGGCGAGCTAGCGTTTGTTTCCTAGTCCTAAATGGAGTTGAATCACATGCAGTTTCTTGTCCTACGAGCAAGAGTTGTTTTCTGGTAAGAAGAGTCACTATTGTGCTCCCATTGTCATACACAGGGCAAATAGCACTTGCGTCTGTTCCCAGCATGTACAGTGTATTGGACTGAAGAGGAACTACTGTTCTTGTCAGTTTCCTAAGCAGAATTGAACTAGATATGGCCGTATTTGTAGGAATCACAGTTCTTTTGTTCTGAGCAAACTCACTGTTCTGGCCCTATAAGAAAAACAGTAGAGTAGAAGAGTGCTCTTTTCTCAAAAGCAGAGTGTGTTTCTTGTAAGGCCAGCTAGCGTTTGTTTCCCAGTCCTAAATGGAGTTGAATCACATGCAGTTTTTGGTCCTATGAGCAAGAGTTGTTTTCTGGTAAGGAAAGTCATTATTGTGCTCGCATTTCCATACACAGTGCAAATAGCACTGGCGTCTGTTCCCAGCAAGTACAGTGTATTGGACTGAAGCGGAGCTACTGTTCTTGTCAGTTTCCTAAGCAGAGTTCAACTAGATATTGCCCCTGTGTGTAGGAAGCACAGTTCTTTGTTCTGAGCAAACTCACTGTTCAGACCCCATAGGAAACACAGTAGAGTAGAAGAGTGCTCTTTTCTCAAAAGCAGAGTGTGTTTCTTGTAAAGCGAGCTAGCATTTGTTTCCCAGTCCTAAATGGAGTTGAATCACATGCAGTTTCTTGTCCTAAGAGCAAGAGTTGTTTTCTGGTAAGAAGAGTCACTATTGTGCTCCCATTGTCATTCACAGGGCAAATAACACTGGCGTCTGTTCCCAGCATGTACACTGTATTGGACTGAAGAGGATCTACTGTTCTTGTCAGTTTCCTAAGCATAATTGAACTAGATATGGCCGTATTTGTATGAAGTACAGTTATTTTGTTCTGACCAAGCTCACTGTTCTGGCCCTATAGGAAACACAGTAGAGTAGAAGAGTGCTCTTTTCTCAAAAGCAGAGTGTGTTTCTTGTAAGGCGAGCTAGCGTTTGTTTCCCAGTCCTAAATGGAGTTGAATCACATGCAGTTTCCTGTCCTACAAGCAAGAGTTGTTTTCTGGTAAGAAGAGTCACTATTGTGCTCCCATTGTCATACACAGGGCAAATAGCACTGGCGTCTGTTCCCAGCATGTACAGTGTATTGGACTGAAGAGGATCTACTGTTCTTGTCAGTTTCTTAAGCAGAATTGAACTAGATATGGCCGTATTTGTTGGAATCACAGTTCTTTTGTTCTGAGCAAACTCACAGTTCTGGCCCTATAGGAAAAACAGTAGAGTAGAAGAGTGCTCTTTTCTCAAAAGCAGAGTGTGTTTCTTGTAAGGCAAGCTAGCATTTGTTTCCCAGTCCTAAATGGAGTTGAATCACATGCAGTTTTTGGTCCTATGAGCAAGAGTTGTTTTCTGGTAAGGAAAGTCACTCTTGCGCTCCCATTGCCATACACAGTGCAAATAGCACTTGCGTCTGTTCCCAGCAAGTACAGTGTATTGGACGGAATCGGAGCTACTGTTCTTGTCAGTTTTCTAAGCAGAGTTGAACTAGATATGGCCCCTGTGTGTAGGAAGCACTGTTTTTTTGTTCTGAGCAAGCTCACTGTTCGGACCCCCTAGAAAACACAGTAGAGTAGAAGAGTGCTCTTTTCTCAAAAGCAGAGTGTGTTTCTTGTAAGGCGAGCTCGCATTTCTTTCCCATTCCTA
The DNA here is from genome assembly GCF_949786415.1 of Peromyscus eremicus. Lineage (NCBI taxonomy): Eukaryota > Metazoa > Chordata > Mammalia > Rodentia > Cricetidae > Peromyscus > Peromyscus eremicus. The sequence continues at coordinate 69,612 of NW_026734974.1, read as the reverse complement.
AATGGAGTTGAATCACATGCAGTTTTTGGTCCTACGAGCAAGAGTTGTTTTCTGGTAAGGAAAGTCACTAGTGCACTCCCAATGCCATACACAGTGCAAATAGCACTCGCGTCTGTTCCCAGCAAGTACAGTGTATTGGACTAAAGAGGAGCTACTGTTCTTGTCAGTTTCTTAAGCAGAGTTGAACTAGATATGGCCCCTGTGTGTAGGAAGCACAGTTCTTTGTTCTGAGCAAGCTCAATTTTCGGACCCCATAGGAAACACAGTAGAGTAGAAGACTGCTCTTTTCTCAAAAGCAGAGTATGTTTCTTGTAAGGCGAGCTAGTGTTTGTTTCCCAATCCTAAATGGAGTTGAATCACATGCAGTATCTGGTCCTACGAGCAAGAGTTGTTTTCTGGTAAGAAGAGTCACTATTGCGCTCCCATTGTCATACACAGGGCAAATCACACTGGCATCTGTTCCCAGCATGTACAGTGTATTGGACTGAAGAGGATCTACTGTTCTTGTCAGTTTCCTAAGCAGAGTTTAACTAGATATGGACCGTGTGTGTAGCAAGCACAGTTCTTTTGCTCTGAGAATGCTCACTGTTCTGGCCCTATAGGAAACACATTAGAGTAGAAGAGTGCTCCTTTCTCAATCCAGAGTGTGTTTCTTGTAAGTCGAGCTATCGTTTGTTTCCCAGTCCTAAATAGAGTTGAATCCCATGCAGTTTCTGGTCCTGCCAGCAAGAGTTGTTTTCTGATAAGAAGAGTCACTATTGCGCTCCTATTGCCAGACACAGTACAAATAGCACTCGCGTCTGTTCCCAGCTAGGACAGTGTATTGGACTGAGGAGTAGCTACCGTTCTTGTCAGTTTCCTAAGCAGAGTTGAACTAGATATGGCCCGTGTGTGTAGGAAGCACAGTTCTTTTGTTCTGAGCAAGCTCACTGTTCAGACCCCATAGGAAACACAGTAGAGTAGAAGAGTGCTCTTTTCTCAAAAGCAGAGTGTGTTTCTTGTAAGGCGAGCTAGTGTTTGTTTCCCAGTACTAAATGGAGTTGAATCACATCCTGTTTTTGCTCCTACGAGCAAGAGTTGTTTTCTGGTAAGGAAAGTCACTATTGCGCTCCCATTGTCAGACACAGTGCAAATAGCACTCGCGTCTGTTCCCAGCAAGTACAGTGTATTGGACTGTAGCAGAGCTACTGTTCTTGTCAGTTTCCTAAGCAGAGTTGAACTAGATATGGCCCCTGTGTGTAGGAAGCACAGTTGTTTTGTTCTGAGCAAGCTCACTGTTCGGACCACATAGGAAATACAGTAGAGTAGAAGAGTGCTCTTTTCTCAAAAGCAGAGTGTGTTTCTTGTAAGGCGAGCTAGTGTTTGTTTCCCAGTCAGAAATGGAGTTGAATCCCATGCAGTTTCTGGTCCTACGAGCAAGAGGTGTTTTCTGATAAGAAGAGTCACTATTGCGCTCCCATTGTCATACAGAGGACAAATAGCAATGGCGTCTGTTCCCTGCATGTACAGTGTATTGGACTGAAGTGCAGCTACTGTTCATGTCAGTTTCCTAAGCAGAATTGAACTAGATATGGCCCGTGTGTGGAGGAAGTACAGTTCTTTTGTTCTGAGCAAGCTCACTGTTCGGACCCCCTAGGATACACAGTAGAGTAGAAGAGTGCTCTTTTCTCAAAAGCAGAGTGTGTTTCTTGAAAGGTGAGCTAGCGTTTGTTTCCCAGTCCTAAATGGAGTTGAATCACATGCAGTTTCCTGTCCTACAAGCAAGAGTTGTTTTCTGGTAAGAAGAGTCACTATTGTGCTCCCATTGTCATACACAGGGCAAATAGCACTGGCGTCTGTTCCCAGCATGTACAGTGTATTGGACTGAAGAGGATCTACTGTTCTTGTCAGTTTCTTAAGCAGAATTGAACTAGATATGGCCGTATTTGTTGGAATCACAGTTCTTTTGTTCTGAGCAAACTCACAGTTCTGGCCCTATAGGAAAAACAGTAGAGTAGAAGAGTGCTCTTTTCTCAAAAGCAGAGTGTGTTTCTTGTAAGGCAAGCTAGCATTTGTTTCCCAGTCCTAAATGGAGTTGAATCACATGCAGTTTTTGGTCCTATGAGCAAGAGTTGTTTTCTGGTAAGGAAAGTCACTCTTGCGCTCCCATTGCCATACACAGTGCAAATAGCACTCGCGTCTGTTCCCAGCAAGTACAGTGTATTGGACGGAATCGGAGCTACTGTTCTTGTCAGTTTTCTAAGCAGAGTTGAACTAGATATGGCCCCTGTGTGTAGGAAGCACTGTTTTTTTGTTCTGAGCAAGCTCACTGTTCGGACCCCCTAGAAAACACAGTAGAGTAGAAGAGTGCTCTTTTCTCAAAAGCAGAGTGTGTTTCTTGTAAGGCGAGCTCGCATTTCTTTCCCATTCCTAAATGGAGTTGAATCACATGCAGTTTTTGGTCCTACGAGCAAGAGTTGTTTTCTGGTAAGGAAAGTCACTAGTGCACTCCCAATGCCATACACAGTGCAAATAGCACTCGTGTCTGTTCCCAGCAAGTACAGTGTATTGGACTAAAGAGGAGCTACTGTTCTTGTCAGTTTCTTAAGCAGAGTTGAACTAGATATGGCCCCTGTGTGTAGGAAGCACAGTTCTTTGTTCTGAGCAAGCTCAATTTTCGGACCCCATAGGAAACACAGTAGAGTAGAAGACTGCTCTTTTCTCAAAAGCAGAGTATGTTTCTTGTAAGGCGAGCTAGTGTTTGTTTCCCAATCCTAAATGGAGTTGAATCACATGCAGTATCTGGTCCTACGAGCAAGAGTTGTTTTCTGGTAAGAAGAGTCACTATTGCGCTCCCATTGTCATACACAGGGCAAATCACACTGGCATCTGTTCCCAGCATGTACAGTGTATTGGACTGAAGAGGATCTACTGTTCTTGTCAGTTTCCTAAGCAGAGTTTAACTAGATATGGACCGTGTGTGTAGCAAGCACAGTTCTTTTGCTCTGAGAATGCTCACTGTTCTGGCCCTATAGGAAACACATTAGAGTAGAAGAGTGCTCCTTTCTCAATCCAGAGTGTGTTTCTTGTAAGTCGAGCTATCGTTTGTTTCCCAGTCCTAAATAGAGTTGAATCCCATGCAGTTTCTGGTCCTGCCAGCAAGAGTTGTTTTCTGATAAGAAGAGTCACTATTGCGCTCCTATTGCCAGACACAGTACAAATAGCACTCGCGTCTGTTCCCAGCTAGGACAGTGTATTGGACTGAGGAGTAGCTACCGTTCTTGTCAGTTTCCTAAGCAGAGTTGAACTAGATATGGCCCGTGTGTGTAGGAAGCACAGTTCTTTTGTTCTGAGCAAGCTCACTGTTCAGACCCCATAGGAAACACAGTAGAGTAGAAGAGTGCTCTTTTCTCAAAAGCAGAGTGTGTTTCTTGTAAGGCGAGCTAGTGTTTGTTTCCCAGTACTAAATGGAGTTGAATCACATCCTGTTTTTGCTCCTACGAGCAAGAGTTGTTTTCTGGTAAGGAAAGTCACTATTGCGCTCCCATTGTCAGACACAGTGCAAATAGCACTCGCGTCTGTTCCCAGCAAGTACAGTGTATTGGACTGTAGCGGAGCTACTGTTCTTGTCAGTTTCCTAAGCAGAGTTGAACTAGATATGGCCCCTGTGTGTAGGAAGCACAGTTGTTTTGTTCTGAGCAAGCTCACTGTTCGGACCACATAGGAAATACAGTAGAGTAGAAGAGTGCTCTTTTCTCAAAAGCAGAGTGTGTTTCTTGTAAGGCGAGCTAGTGTTTGTTTCCCAGTCAGAAATGGAGTTGAATCCCATGCAGTTTCTGGTCCTACGAGCAAGAGGTGTTTTCTGATAAGAAGAGTCACTATTGCGCTCCCATTGTCATACAGAGGACAAATAGCAATGGCGTCTGTTCCCTGCATGTACAGTGTATTGGACTGAAGTGCAGCTACTGTTCATGTCAGTTTCCTAAGCAGAATTGAACTAGATATGGCCCGTGTGTGGAGGAAGTACAGTTCTTTTGTTCTGAGCAAGCTCACTGTTCGGACCCCCTAGGATACACAGTAGAGTAGAAGAGTGCTCTTTTCTCAAAAGCAGAGTGTGTTTCTTGAAAGGTGAGCTAGCGTTTGTTTCCCAGTCCTAAATGGAGTTGAATCACATGCAGTTTCTTGTCCTACAAGCAAGAGTTGTTTTCTAGTAAGAAGAGTCACTATTGTGCTCCCATTGTCATACACAGGGCAAATAGCACTGGCGTCTGTTCCCAGCATGTACAGTGTATTGGACTGAAGAGGATCTACTGTTCTTGTCAGTTTCCTAAGCAGAATTGAACTAGATATGGCCGTATTTGTAGGAATCACAGTTCTTTTGTTCTGAGCAAACTCACAGTTCTGGCCCTATAGGAAAAACAGTAGAGTAGAAGAGTGCTCTTTTCTCAAAAGCAGTGTGTTTCTTGTAAGGCGAGCTAGCGTTTGTTTCCCAGTCCTAAATGGAGTTGAATCACATGCAGTTTTTGGTCCTATGAGCAAGAGTTGTTTTCTGGTAAGGAAAGTCACTCTTGCGCTCCCATTGCCATACACAGTGCAAATAGCACTCGCGTCTGTTCCCAGCAAGTACAGTGTATTGGACTGAAGCGGAGCTACTTTTCTTGTCAGTTTTCTAAGCAGAGTTGAACTAGATATGGCCCCTGTGTGTAGGAAGCACTGTTCTTTTGTTCTGAGCAAGCTCACTGTTCGGACCCCCTAGGAAACACAGTAGAGTAGAAGAGTGCTCTTTTCTCAAAAGCAGAGTGTGTTTCTTGTAAGGCGAGCTAGCATTTGTTTCCCATTCCTAAATGGAGTTGAATCACATGCAGTATTTGGTCCTACGAGTAAGAGTTGTTTTCTGGTAAGGAAAGTCACTATTGCGCTCCCAATGCCATACACAGTGCAAATAGCACTCCCGTCTGTTCCCAGCAAGTACAGTGTATTGGACTTAAGAGGAGCTACTGTTCTTGTCAGTTTCCTAAGCAGAGTTGAACTAGATATGGCCCCTGTGTGTAGGAAGCACAGTTCTTTTGTTCTGAGCAAGCTCAATTTTCGGACCCAATAGGAAACACAGTAGAGTAGAAGAGTGCTCTTTTCTCAAAATCAGAGTATGTTTCTTGTTAGGCGAGCTAGCATTTGTTTCCCAATCCTAAATGGAGTTGAATCACATGCAGTATCTAGTCCTACGAGCAAGAGTTGTTTTCTGGTAAGAAGAGTCACTATTGCACTCCCATTGTCATACACAGGGCAAATCACACTGGCATCTGTTCCGAGCATGTACAGTGTATTGGACTGAAGAGGAGCTACTGTTCTTGTCAGTTTCCTAAGCAGAGTTTAACTAGATATGGACCGTGTGTGTAGCAAGCACAGTTCTTTTGCTCTGAGAATGCTCACTGTTCTGGCCCTATAGGAAACACATTAGAGTAGAAGAGTGCTCCTTTCTCAATCCAGAGTGTGTTTCTTGTAAGTCGAGCTATCGTTTGTTTCCCAGTCCTAAATAGAGTTGAATCCCATGCAGTTTCTGGTCCTGCCAGCAAGAGTTGTTTTCTGATAAGAAGAGTCACTATTGCGCTCCTATTGCCAGACACAGTACAAATAGCACTCGCGTCTGTTCCCAGCTAGGACAGTGTATTGGACTGAGGAGTAGCTACCGTTCTTGTCAGTTTCCTAAGCAGAGTTGAACTAGATATGGCCCGTGTGTGTAGGAAGCACAGTTCTTTTGTTCTGAGCAAGCTCACTGTTCAGACCCCATAGGAAACACAGTAGAGTAGAAGAGTGCTCTTTTCTCAAAAGCAGAGTGTGTTTCTTGTAAGGCGAGCTAGTGTTTGTTTCCCAGTACTAAATGGAGTTGAATCACATCCTGTTTTTGCTCCTACGAGCAAGAGTTGTTTTCTGGTAAGGAAAGTCACTATTGCGCTCCCATTGTCAGACACAGTGCAAATAGCACTCGCGTCTGTTCCCAGCAAGTACAGTGTATTGGACTGTAGCGGAGCTACTGTTCTTGTCAGTTTCCTAAGCAGAGTTGAACTAGATATGGCCCCTGTGTGTAGGAAGCACAGTTGTTTTGTTCTGAGCAAGCTCACTGTTCGGACCACATAGGAAATACAGTAGAGTAGAAGAGTGCTCTTTTCTCAAAAGCAGAGTGTGTTTCTTGTAAGGCGAGCTAGTGTTTGTTTCCCAGTCAGAAATGGAGTTGAATCCCATGCAGTTTCTGGTCCTACGAGCAAGAGGTGTTTTCTGATAAGAAGAGTCACTATTGCGCTCCCATTGTCATACAGAGGACAAATAGCAATGGCGTCTGTTCCCTGCATGTACAGTGTATTGGACTGAAGTGCAGCTACTGTTCATGTCAGTTTCCTAAGCAGAATTGAACTAGATATGGCCCGTGTGTGGAGGAAGTACAGTTCTTTTGTTCTGAGCAAGCTCACTGTTCGGACCCCCTAGGATACACAGTAGAGTAGAAGAGTGCTCTTTTCTCAAAAGCAGAGTGTGTTTCTTGAAAGGTGAGCTAGCGTTTGTTTCCCAGTCCTAAATGGAGTTGAATCACATGCAGTTTCTTGTCCTACAAGCAAGAGTTGTTTTCTAGTAAGAAGAGTCACTATTGTGCTCCCATTGTCATACACAGGGCAAATAGCACTGGCGTCTGTTCCCAGCATGTACAGTGTATTGGACTGAAGAGGATCTACTGTTCTTGTCAGTTTCCTAAGCAGAATTGAACTAGATATGGCCGTATTTGTAGGAATCACAGTTCTTTTGTTCTGAGCAAACTCACTGTTCTGGCCCTATAGGAAAAACAGTAGAGTAGAAGAGTGCTCTTTTCTCAAAAGCAGTGTGTTTCTTGTAAGGCGAGCTAGCGTTTGTTTCCCAGTCCTAAATGGAGTTGAATCACATGCAGTTTTTGGTCCTATGAGCAAGAGTTGTTTTCTGGTAAGGAAAGTCACTCTTGCGCTCCCATTGCCATACACAGTGCAAATAGCACTCGCGTCTGTTCCCAGCAAGTACAGTGTATTGGACTGAAGCGGAGCTACTTTTCTTGTCAGTTTTCTAAGCAGAGTTGAACTAGATATGGCCCCTGTGTGTAGGAAGCACTGTTCTTTTGTTCTGAGCAAGCTCACTGTTCGGACCCCCTAGGAAACACAGTAGAGTAGAAGAGTGCTCTTTTCTCAAAAGCAGAGTGTGTTTCTTGTAAGGCGAGCTAGCATTTGTTTCCCATTCCTAAATGGAGTTGAATCACATGCAGTATTTGGTCCTACGAGTAAGAGTTGTTTTCTGGTAAGGAAAGTCACTATTGCGCTCCCAATGCCATACACAGTGCAAATAGCACTCCCGTCTGTTCCCAGCAAGTACAGTGTATTGGACTTAAGAGGAGCTACTGTTCTTGTCAGTTTCCTAAGCAGAGTTGAACTAGATATGGCCCCTGTGTGTAGGAAGCACAGTTCTTTTGTTCTGAGCAAGCTCAATTTTCGGACCCAATAGGAAACACAGTAGAGTAGAAGAGTGCTCTTTTCTCAAAATCAGAGTATGTTTCTTGTTAGGCGAGCTAGCATTTGTTTCCCAATCCTAAATGGAGTTGAATCACATGCAGTATCTAGTCCTACGAGCAAGAGTTGTTTTCTGGTAAGAAGAGTCACTATTGCACTCCCATTGTCATACACAGGGCAAATCACACTGGCATCTGTTCCGAGCATGTACAGTGTATTGGACTGAAGAGGAGCTACTGTTCTTGTCAGTTTCCTAAGCAGAGTTTAACTAGATATGGACCGTGTGTGTAGGAAGCACAGTTCTTTTGTTCTGAGAATGCTCACTGTTCTGGCCCTATAGGAAAAACATTAGAGTAGAAGAGTGCTCCTTTCTCAATCCAGAGTGTGTTTCTTGTAAGTCGAGCTATCGTTTGTTTCCCAGTCCTAAATAGAGTTGAATCCCATGCAGTTTCTGGTCCTGCCAGCAAGAGTTGTTTTCTGATAAGAAGAGTCACTATTGCGCTCCTATTGCCAGACACAGTACAAATAGCACTCGCGTCTGTTCCCAGCTAGGACAGTGTATTGGACTGAGGAGTAGCTACCGTTCTTGTCAGTTTCCTAAGCAGAGTTGAACTAGATATGGCCCGTGAGTGTAGGAAGCACAGTTCTTTTGTTCTGAGCAAGCTCACTGTTCAGACCCCATAGGAAACACAGTAGAGTAGAAGAGTGCTCTTTTCTCAAAAGCAGAGTGTGTTTCTTGTAAGGCAAGCTAGCGTTTGTTTCCCAGTACTAAATGGAGTTGAATCACATCCTGTTTTTGGTCCTATGAGCAAGAGTTGTTTTCTGGTAATGAAAGTCACTATTGCGCTCCCATTGTCAGACACAGTGCAAATAGTACTGACGTCTGTTCCCAGCAAGTACAGTGTATTGGACTGTAGCGGAGCTACTGTTCTTGTCAGTTTCCTGAGCAGAGTTGAACTAGATATGGCCCCTGTGTGTAGGAAGCACAGTTCTTTTGTTCTGAGCAAGCTCACTGTTCGGACCACATAGGAAATACAGTAGAGTAGAAGAGTGCTCTTTTCTCAAAAGCAGAGTGTGTTTCTTGTAAGGCGAGCTAGTGTTTGTTTCCCAGTCCGAAATGGAGTTGAATCCCATGCAGTTTCTGGTCCTACGAGCAAGAGGTGTTTTCTGATAAGAAGAGTCACTATTGCCCTCCGATTGTCATACAGAGGACAAATAGCACTGGCGTCTGTTCCCTGCATGTGCAGTGTATTGGACTGAAGTGGAGCTACTGTTCATGTCAGTTTCCTAAGCAGAGTTGAACTAGATATGGCCCGTGTGTGGAGGAATACAGTTCTTTTGTTCTGAGCAAGCTCACTGTTCGGACCCCCTAGGATACACAGTAGAGTAGAAGAGTGCTCTTTTCTCAAAAGCAGAGTGTGTTTCTTGTAAGGCGAGCTAGCGTTTGTTTCCTAGTCCTAAATGGAGTTGAATCACATGCAGTTTCTTGTCCTACGAGCAAGAGTTGTTTTCTGGTAAGAAGAGTCACTATTGTGCTCCCATTGTCATACACAGGGCAAATAGCACTGGCGTCTGTTCCCAGCATGTACAGTGTATTGGACTGAAGGGGAACTACTGTTCTTGTCAGTTTCCTAAGCAGAATTGAACTAGATATGGCCGTATTTGTAGGAATCACAGTTCTTTTGTTCTGAGCAAACTCACTGTTCTGGCCCTATAAGAAAAACAGTAGAGTAGAAGAGTGCTCTTTTCTCAAAAGCAGAGTGTGTTTCTTGTAAGGCCAGCTAGCGTTTGTTTCCCAGTCCTAAATGGAGTTGAATCACATGCAGTTTTTGGTCCTATGAGCAAGAGTTGTTTTCTGGTAAGGAAAGTCACTCTTGCGCTCCCTTTGCCATACACAGTGCAAATAGCACTCGCGTCTGTTCCCAGCAATTACAGTGTATTGGACTGAAGCGGAGCTACTGTTCTTGTCAGTTTTCTAAGCAGAGTTGAACTAGATATGGCCCCTGTGTGTAGGAAGCACTGTTCTTTTGTTCTGAGCAAGCTCACTGTTCGGACCCCCTAGAATATACAGTAGAGTAGAAGAGTGCTCTTTTCTCAAAAGCAGAGTGTGTTTCTTGTAAGGCGAGCTAGCGTTTGTTTCCCAGTCCTAAATGGAGTTGAATCACATGCAGTTTCTTGTCCTACAAGCAAGAGTTGTTTTCTGGTAAGAAGAGTCACTATTGGGCTCCCATTGTCATACACAGGGCAAATAGCACTGGCGTCTGTTCCCAGCAAGTACAGTGTATTGGACGGAATCGGAGCTACTGTTCTTGTCAGTTTTCTAAGCAGAATTGAACTAGATATGGCCCCTGTGTGTAGGAAGCACTGTTTTTTTGTTCTGAGCAAGCTCACTGTTCGGACCCCCTAGAAAACACAGTAGAGTAGAAGAGTGCTCTTTTCTCAAAAGCAGAGAGTGTTTCTTGTAAGGCGAGCTAGCGTTTGTTTCCCAGTCCTAAATGGAGTTGAATCACATGCAGGTTTTGGTCCTATGAGCAAGAGTTGTTTTCTGGTAAGGAAAGTCACTCTTGTGCTCCCATTGCCATACACAGTGCAAATAGCACTCGCGTCTGTTCCCAGCAAGTACAGTGTATTGGACTGAAGCAGAGCTACTGTTCTTGTCAGTTTCCTAAGCAGAGTTGAACTAGATATGGCCCCTGTGTGTAGGAAGCACAGTTCTCTTGTTCTGAGCAAGCTAACTGTTCGGACCACATAGGAAATACAGTAGAGTAGAAGAGTGCTCTTTTCTCAAAAGCAGAGTGTGTTTCTTGTAAGGCGAGCTAGTGTTTGTTTCCCAGTCAGAAATGGAGTTGAATCCCATGAAGTTTCTGGTCCTATGAGCAAGAGGTGTTTTCTGATAAGAAGAGTCACTATTGCGCTCCCATTGTCATACAGAGGACAAATAGCACTGGCGTCTATTCCCTGCATGTACAGTGTATTGGACTGAAGTGCAGCTACTGTTCATGTCAGTTTCCTAAGCAGAGTTGAACTAGATATGGCCCGTGTGTGGAAGAAGCACAGTTCTGTTGTTCTGAGCAAGCTCACTGTTCGGACCCCCTAGAATACACAGTAGAGTAGAAGAGTGCTCTTTTCTCAAAAGCAGAGTGTGTTTCTTGTAAGGCGAGCTAGCGTTTGTTTCCCAGTCCTAAATGGAGTTGAATCACATGCAGTTTCTTGTCCTACAAGCAAGAGTTGTTTTCTGGTAAGAAGAGTCACTATTGTGCTCCCATTGTCATACACAGGGCAAATAACACTGGCGTCTGTTCCCAGCATGTACAGTGTATTGGACTGAAGAGGATCTACTGTTCTTGTCAGTTTCCTAAGCAGAATTGAACTAGATATGGCCGTACTTGTTGGAATCACAGTTCTTTTGTTCTGAGCAAACTCACTGTTCTGGCCCTATAGGAAAAACAGTAGAGTAGAAGAGTGCTCTTTTCTCAAAAGCAGTGTGTTTCTTGTAAGGCGAGCTAGCGTTTGTTTCCCAGTCCTAAATGGAGTTGAATCACATGCAGTTTTTGGTCCTATGAGCAAGAGTTGTTTTCTGGTAAGGAAAGTCACTCTTGCGCTCCCATTGCCATACACAGTGCAAATAGCACTCGCGTCTGTTCCCAGCAAGTACAGTGTATTGGACTGAAGTGGAGCTACTGTTCTTGTCAGTTTTCTAAGCAGAGTTGAACTAGATATGGCCCCTGTGTGTAGGAAGCACTGTTCTTTTGTTCTGAGCAAGCTCACTGTTCGGACCCCCTAGGAAACACAGTAGAGTAGAAGAGTGCTCTTTTCTCAAAAGCAGAGTGTGTTTCTTGTAAGGCGAGCTAGCATTTGTTTCCCATTCCTAAATGGAGTTGAATCACATGCAGTATTTGGTCCTACGAGTAAGAGTTGTTTTCTGGTAAGGAAAGTCACTGTTGCGCTCCCAATGCCATACACAGTGCAAATAGCACTCCCGTCTGTTCCCAGCAAGTACAGTGTATTGGACTTAAGAGGAGCTACTGTTCTTGTCAGTTTCCTAAGCAGAGTTGAACTAGATATGGCCCCTGTGTGTAGGAAGCACAGTTCTTTTGTTCTGAGCAAGCTCAATTTTCGGACCCAATAGGAAACACAGTGAAGTAGAAGAGTGCTCTTTTCTCAAAATCAGAGTATGTTTCTTGTTAGGCGAGCTAGCATTTGTTTCCCAATCCTAAATGGAGTTGAATCACATGCAGTATCTGGTCCTACGAGCAAGAGTTGTTTTCTGGTAAGAAGAGTCACTATTGCACTCCCATTGTCATACACAGGGCAAATCACACTGGCATCTGTTCCGAGCATGTACAGTGTATTGGACTGAAGAGGAGCTACTGTTCTTGTCAGTTTCCTAAGCAGAGTTTAACTAGATATGGACCGTGTGTGTAGGAAGCACAGTTCTTTTGTTCTGAGAATGCTCACTGTTCTGGCCCTGTAGGAAAAACATTAGAGTAGAAGAGTGCTCCTTTCTCAATCCAGAGTGTGTTTCTTGTAAGTCGAGCTATCATTTGTTTCCCAGTCCTAAATAGAGTTGAATCCCATGCAGTTTCTGGTCCTGCCAGCAAGAGTTGTTTTCTGATAAGAAGAGTCACTATTGCGCTCCTATTGCCAGACACAGTACAAATAGCACTCGCGTCTGTTCCCAGCTAGGACAGTGTATTGGACTGAGGAGTAACTACCGTTCTTGTCAGTTTCCTAAGCAGAGTTGAACTAGATATGGCCCGTGTGTGTAGGAAGCACAGTTCTTTTGTTCTGAGCAAGCTCACTGTTCAGACCCCAAAGGAAACACAGTAGAGTAGAAGAGTGCTCTTTTCTCAAAAGCAGAGTGTGTTTCTTGTAAGGCAAGCTAGCGTTTGTTTCCCAGTACTAAATGGAGTTGAATCACATCCTGTTTTTGGTCCTACGAGCAAGAGTTGTTTTCTGGTAAGGAAAGTCACTATTGCGCTCCCATTGTCAGACACAGTGCAAATAGCACTCGCGTCTGTTCCCAGCAAGTACAGTGTATTGGACTGTAGCGGAGCTACTGTTCTTATCAGTTTCCTGAGCAGAGTTGAACTAGATATGGCCCCTGTGTGTAGGAAGCACAGTTCTTTTGTTCTGAGCAAGCTCAGTGTTCGGACCACATAGGAAATACAGTAGAGTAGAAGAGTGCTCTTTTCTCAAAAGCGGAGTGTGTTTCTTGTAAGGCAAGCTAGTGTTTGTTTCCCAGTCAGAAATGGAGTTGAATCCCATGCAGTTTCTGGTCCTACGAGCAAGAGGTGTTTTCTGATAAGAAGAGTCACTATTGCCCTCCCATTGTCATACATACAGAGGACAAATAGCACTGGCGTCTGTTCCCTGCATGTGCAGTGTATTGGACTGAAGTGGAGCTACTGTTCATGTCAGTTTCCTAAGCAGAGTTGAACTAGATAGGGCCCGTGTGTGGAGGAAGTACAGTTCTTTTGTTCTGAGCAAGATCACTTTTCGGACACCCTAGGATACACAGTAGAGTAGAAGAGTGCTCTTTTCTCAAAAGCAGAGTGTGTTTCTTATAAAGGCGAGCTAGCGTTTGTTTCCCAGTCCTAAATGGAGTTGAATCACATGCAATTTCTTGTCCTACAAGCAAGAGTTGTTTTCTCGTAAGAAGAGTCACTATTGTGCTCCCATTGTCATACACAGGGCAAATAGCACTGGCGTCTGTTCCCAGCATGTACAGTGTATTGGACTGAAGAGGATCTACTGTTCTTGTCAGTTTCCTAAGCAGAATTGAACTAGATATGGCCGTATTTGTAGGAATCACAGTTCTTTTGTTCTGAGCAAACTCACTGTTCTGGCCCTATAGGAAACAAAGTAGAGTAGAAGAGTGCTCTTTTCTCAAAAGCAGTGTGTTTCTTGTAAGGCGAGCTAGCGTTTGTTTCCCAGTCCTAAATGGAGTTGAATCACATGCAGTTTTTGTTCCTATGAGCAAGAGTTGTTTTCTGGTAAGGAAAGTCACTCTTGCGCTCCCATTGCCATACACAGTGCAAATAGCACTCGCGTCTGTTCCCAGCAAGTGCAGTGTATTGGACTGAAGAGGAGCTACTGTTCTTGTCAGTTTCCTAAGCAGAGTTTAACTAGATATGGACCGTGTGTGTAGGAAGCACAGTTCTTTTGTTCTGAGCAAGCTCACTGTTCAGACCCCATAGGAAACACAGTAGAGTAGAAGAGTGCTCTTTTCTCAAAAGCAGAGTGTGTTTCTTGTAAGGCGAGCTAGCATTTGTTTCCCAGTCCTAAATGGAGTTGAATCACATGCAGTTTTTGGTCCTATGAGCAAGAGTTGTTTTCTGGGAAGGAAAGTCACTCTTGCGCTCCCATTGCCATACACAGTGCAAATAGCACTCGCGTCTGTTCCCAGCAAGTACAGTGTATTGGACTTAAGCGGAGCTACTGTTCTTGTCAGTTTCCTAAGCAGAGTTGAACTAGATATGGCCCCTGTGTGTAGGAAGCACAGTTCTTTTGTTCTGAGCAAGCTCACTGTTCGGACCACATAGGAAATACAGTAGAGTAGAAGAGTGCTCTTTTCTCAAAAGCAGAGTGTGTTTCTTGTAAGGCGAGCTAGTGTTTGTTTCCCAGTCAGAAATGGAGTTGAATCCCATGCAGTTTCTGGTCTTACGAGCAAGAGGTGTTTTCTGATAAGAAGAGTCACTATTGCGCTCCAATTGTCATACAGAGGACAAATAGCACTGGCGTCTGTTCCCTGCATGTACAATGTATTGGACTGAAGTGGAGCTACTGTTCATGTCAGTTTCCTAAGCAGAGTTGAACTAGATATGGCCCGTGTGTGGAGGAAGCACAGTTCTTTTGTTCTGAGCAAGCCCACTGTTCGGACCCCCTAGGATACACAGTAGAGTAGAAGAGTGCTCTTTTCTCAAAAGCAGAGTGTGTTTCTTGTAAGGCGAGCTAGCATTTGTTTCCCAGTCCTAAATGGAGTTGAATCACATGCAGTTTCTTGTCCTACAAGCAAGAGTTGTTTTCTGGTAAGAAGAGTCACTATTGTGCTCCCATTGTCATACACAGGGCAAATAGCACTGGCGTCTGTTCCCAGCATGTACAGTGTATTGGACTGAAGAGGATCTACTGTTCTTGTCAGTTTCCTAAGCAGAATTGAACTAGATATGGCCGTATTTGTAGGAATCACAGTTCTTTTGTTCTGAGCAAACTCACTGTTCTGGCCCTATAGGAAAAACAGTAGAGTAGAAGAGTGCTCTTTTCTCAAAAGGAGAGTGTGTTTCTTGTAAGGCGAGCTAGCGTTTGTTTCCCAGTCGTAAATGGAGTTGAATCACACCCAGTTTTTGGTCCTATGAGCAAGAGTTGTTTTCTGGTAAGGAAAGTCACTCTTGCGCTCCCATTGCCATACACAGGGCAAATAGCACTGGCGTCTGTTCCCAGCAAGTACAGTGTATTGGACTGAAGAGGAGCTACTGTTCTTGTCAGTTTCCTAAGCAGAGTTTAACTAGATATGGACCGTGTGTGTAGGAAGCACAGTTCTTTGGTTCTGAGCAAGCTCACTGTTCAGACCCCATAGGAAACACAGTAGAGTAGAAGTGTGCTCCTTTCTCAAGACAGAGTGTGTTTCTTGTAAGTCGAGCTATCGTTTGTTTCCCAGTCCTAAATAGAGTTGAATCCCATGCAGTTTCTGGTCCTGCCAGCAAGAGTTGTTTTCTGATAAGAAGAGTCACTATTGCGCTCCTATTGCCAGACACAGTACAAATAGCACTCGCGTCTGTTCCCAGCTAGGACAGTGTATTGGACTGAGGAGTAGCTACCGTTCTTGTCAGTTTCCTAAGCAGAGTTGAACTAGATATGGCCCGTGTGTGTAGGAAGCACAGTTCTTTTGTTCTGAGCAAGCTCACTGTTCAGACCCCATAGGAAACACAGTAGAGTAGAAGAGTGCTCTTTTCTCAAAAGCAGAGTGTGTTTCTTGTAAGGCGAGCTAGCTTTTGTTTCCCAGTCCTAAATGGAGTTGAATCACATGCAGTTTTTGGTCCTATGAGCAAGAGTTGTTTTCTGGGAAGGAAAGTCACTCTTGCGCTCCTATTGCCATACACAGTGCAAATAGCACTCGCGTCTGTTCCCAGCAAGTACAGTGTATTGGACTGAATCGGAGCTACTGTTCTTGTCAGTTTCCTAAGCAGAGTTGAACTAGATATGGCCCCTGTGTGTAGGAAGCACAGTTCTTTTGTTCTGAGCAAGCTCACTGTTCGGACCACATAGGAAATACAATAGAGTAGAACAGTGCTCTTTTCTCAAAAGCAGAGTGTGTTTCTTGTAAGGCGAGCTAGTGTTTGTTTCCCAGTCAGAAATGGAGTTGAATCCCATGCAGTTTCTGGTCCTACGAGCAAGAGGTGTTTTCTGATAAGAAGAGTCACTATTGCGCTCCAATTGTCATACAGAGGACAAATAGCACTGGCGCCTGTTCCCTGCATGTACAGTGTATTGGACTGAAGTGGAGCTACTGTTCATGTCAGTTTCCTAAGCAGAGTTGAACTAGATATGGCCCGTGTGTGGAGGAAGCACAGTTCTGTTGTTCTGAGCAAGCTCACTGTTCGGACCCCCTAGGATACACAGTAGAGTAGAAGAGTGCTCTTTTCTCAAAAGCAGAGTGTGTTTCTTGTAAGGCGAGCTAGCGTTTGTTTCCCAGTCCTAAATGGAGTTGAATCACATGCAGTTTCTTGTCCTACAAGCAAGAGTTGTTTTCTGGTAAGAAGAGTCACTATTGTGCTCCCATTGTCATACACAGGGCAAATAGCACTGGCGTCTGTTCCCAGCATGTACAGTGTATTGGACTGAAGAGGATCTACTGTTCTTGTCAGTTTCCTAAGCAGAGTTGAACTAGATATGGCCCCTGTGTGTAGGAAGCCCAGTTCTTTGTTCTGAGCAAGCTCAATTTTCGGACCCCATAGGAAACACAGTAGAGTAGAAGACTGCTCTTTTCTCAAAAGCAGAGTATGTTTCTTGTAAGGCGAGCTAGTGTTTGTTTCCCAATCCTAAATTGAGTTGAATCCCATGCAGTATCTGGTCCTACGAGCAAGAGTTGTTTTCTGGTAAGAAGAGTCACTATTGCGCTCCCATTGTCATACACAGGGCAAATCACACTGGCATCTGTTCCCAGCATGTACAGTGTATTGGACTGAAGAGGATCTACTGTTCTTGTCAGTTTCCTAAGCAGAGTTTAACTAGATATGGACCGTGTGTGTAGCAAGCACAGTTCTTTTGTTCTGAGAATGCTCACTGTTCTGGCCCTATAGGAAACACATTAGAGTAGAAGAGTGCTCCTTTCTCAATCCAGAGTGTGTTTCTTGTAAGTCGAGCTATCGTTTGTTTCCTAGTCCTAAATAGAGTTGAATCCCATGCAGTTTCTGGTCCTGCCAGCAAGAGTTGTTTTCTGATAAGAAGAGTCACTATTGCGCTCCTATTGCCAGACACAGTACAAATAGCACTCGCGTCTGTTCCCAGCTAGGACAGTGTATTGGACTGAGGAGTAGCTACCGTTCTTGTCAGTTTCCTAAGCAGAGTTGAACTAGATATGGCCCGTGTGTGTAGGAAGCACAGTTCTTTTGTTCTGAGCAAGCTCACTGTTCAGACCCCATGGGAAACACAGTAGAGTAGAAGAGTGCTCTTTTCTCAAAAGCAGAGTGTGTTTCTTGTAAGGCAAGCTAGCGTTTGTTTCCCAGTACTAAATGGAGTTGAATCACATCTTGTTTTTGGTCCTACGAGCAAGAGTTGTTTTCTGGTAAGGAAAGTCACTATTGTGCTCCCATTGTCAGACACAGTGCAAATAGCACTCGCATCTGTTCCCAGCAAGTACAGTGTATTGGACTGAAGCGGAGCTACTGTTCTTGTCAGTTTCCTGAGCAGAGTTGAACTAGATATGGCCCCTGTGTGTAGGAAGCACAGTTCTTTTGTTCTGAGCAAGCTCACTGTTCGGACCACATAGGAAATACAGTAGAGTAGAAGAGTGCTCTTTTCTCAAAAGCAGAGTGTGTTTCTTGTAAGGCGAGCTAGTGTTTGTTTCCCAGTCAGAAATGGAGTTGAATCCCATGCAGTTTCTGGTCCTACGAGCAAGAGGTGTTTTCTGATAAGAAGAGTCACTATTGCGCTCCAATTGTCATACAGAGGACAAATAGCACTGGCGTCTGTTCCCTGCATGTACAGTGTATTGGACTGAAGTGGAGCTACTGTTCATGTCAGTTTCCTAAGCAGAGTTGAACTAGATATGGCCCGTGTGTGGAGGAAGTACAGTTCTTTTGTTCTGAGCAAGCTCACTTTTCGGACCCCCTAGGATACACAGTAGAGTAGAAGAGTGCTCTTTTCTCAAAAGCAGAGTGTGTTTCTCATAAAGGCGAGCTAGCGTTTGTTTCCCAGTCCTAAATGGAGTTGAATCACATGCAATTTCTTGTCCTACAAGCAAGAGTTGTTTTCTGGTAAGAAGAGTCACTATTGTCCTCCCATTGTCATACACAGGGCAAATAGCACTGGCGTCTGTTCCCAGCATGTACAGTGTATTGGACTGAAGAGGATCTACTGTTCTTGTCAGTTTTTTAAGCAGAATTGAACTAGATATGGCCGTATTTGTAGGAATCACAGTTCTTTTGTTCTGAGCAAACTCACTGTTCTGGCCCTATAGGAAAAACAGTAGAGTAGAAGAGTGCTCTTTTCTCAAAAGCAGAGTGTGTTTCTTGTAAGGCGAGCTAGCGTTTGTTTCCCAGTCCTAAATGGCGTTGAATCACATGCAGTTTTTGGTCCTATGAGCAAGAGTTGTTTTCTGGTAAGGAAAGTCACTCTTGCGCTCCCATTGCCATACACAGGGCAAATAGCACTGGCGTCTGTTCCCAGCAAGTACAGTGTATTGGACTGAAGAGGAGCTACTGTTCTTGTCAGTTTCTTAAGCAGAGTTGAACTAGATATGGCCCCTGTGTGTAGGAAGCACAGTTCTTTGTTCTGAGCAAGCTCAATTTTCAGACCCCATAGGAAACACAGTAGAGTAGAAGACTGCTCTTTTCTCAAAAGCAGAGTATGTTTCTTGTAAGGCGAGCTAGCGTTTGTTTCCCAGTCCTAAATGGAGTTGAATCACATGCAGTTTTTGGTCCTACGAGCAAGAGTTGTTTTCTGGGAAGGAAAGTCACTCTTGCGCTCCCATTGCCATACACAGTGCAAATAGCACTCGCGTCTGTTCCCAGCAAGTACAGTGTATTGGACTGAAGCGGAGCTACTTTTCTTGTCAGTTTCCTAAGCAGAGTTGAACTAGATATGACCCCTGTGTGTAGGAAGCACAGTTCTTTTGTTCTGAGCAAGCTCACTGTTCGGACCACATAGGAAATACAGTAGAGTAGAAGAGTGCTCTTTTCTCAAAAGCAGAGTGTGTTTCTTGTAAGGCGAGCTAGTGTTTGTTTCCCAGTCAGAAATGGAGTTGAATCCCATGCAGTTTCTGGTCCTACGAGCAAGAGGTGTTTTCTGATAAGAAGAATCACTATTGTGCTCCAATTGTCATACAGAGGACAAATAGCACTGGCGTCTGTTCCCTGCATGTACAGTGTATTGGACTGAAGTGGAGCTACTGTTCATGTCAGTTTCCTAAGCAGAGTTGAACTAGATATGGCCCGTGTGTGGAGGAAGCACAGTTCTTTTGTTCTGAGCAAGCTCACTGTTCGGACCCCCTAGGATACACAGTAGAGTAGAAGAGTGCTCTTTTCTCAAAAGCAGAGTGTGTTTCTTGTAAGGCGAGCTAGCGTTTGTTTCCCAGTCCTAAATGGAGTTGAATCACATGCAGTTTCTTGTCCTACAAGCAAGAGTTGTTTTCTGGTAAGAAGAGTCACTATTGTGCTCCCATTGTCATACACAGGGCAAATAGCACTGGCGTGTGTTCCCAGCATGTACAGTGTATTGGACTGAAGAGGATCTACTGTTCTTGTCAGTTTCCTAAGCAGAATTGAACTAGATATGGCCGTATTTGTAGCAATCAAAGTTCTTTTGTTCTGAGCAAACTCACTGTTCTGGCCCTATAGGAAAAAAAGTAGAGTAGAAGAGTGCTCTTTTCTCAAAAGCAGAGTGTGTTTCTTGTAAGGCGAGCTAGCGTTTGTTTCCCAGTCCTAAATGGAGTTGAATCACATGCAGTTTTTGGTCCTATGAGCAAGAGTTGTTTTCTGGTAAGGAAAGTCACTCTTGCGCTCCCATTGCCATACACAGTGCAAATAGCACTCGCGTCTGTTCCCAGCAAGTACAGTGTATTGGACGGAAGCGGAGCTACTGTTCTTGTCAGTTTCCTAAGCAGAGTTGAACTAGATATGTCCCCTGTGTGTAGGAAGCACTGTTCTTTTGTTCTGAGCAAGCCCACTGTTCGGACCCCCTAGGAAACACAGTAGAGTAGAAGAGTGCTCTTTTCTCAAAAGCAGAGTTTGTTTCTTGTAAGGCGAGCTAGAATTTTTTTCCCATTCCTAAAAGAGTTGAATCACATGCAGTATTTGGTCCTACGAGTAAGAGTTGTTTTCTGGTAAGGAAAGTCACTATTGCGCTCCCAATGCCATACACATTGCAAATAGCACTCCCGTCTGTTCCCAGCAAGTACAGTGTATTGAACTGAAGAGGAGCTACTGTTCTTGTCAGTTTCCTAAGCAGAGTTTAACTAGATATGGACCGTGTGTGTAGGAAGCACTGTTCTTTTGTTCTGAGCAAGCTCACTGTTCAGACCCCATAGGAAACACAGTAGAGTAGAAGAGTGTTCTTTTCTCAAAAGCAGAGTTGTTTCTTGTAAGGCGAGCTAGCATTTGTTTCCCAGTCCTAAATGGAGTTGAATCACATGCAGTTTTTGGTCCTATGAGCAAGAGTTGTTTTCTGGGAAGGAAAGTCACTCTTGCGCTCCCATTGCCATACACAGTGCAAATAGCACTCGCGTCTGTTCCCAGCAAGTACAGTGTATTGGACTGAATCGGAGCTACTGTTCTTGTCAGTTTCCTAAGCAGAGTTGAACTAGATATGGCCCCTGTGTGTAGGAAGCACAGTTCTTTTGTTCTGAGCAAGCTCACTGTTCGGACCACATATTAAATACAGTAGAGTAGAAGAGTGCTCTTTTCTCAAAAGCAGAGTGTGTTTCTTGTAAGGCGAGCTAGTGTTTGTTTCCCAGTCAGAAATGGAGTTGAATCCCATGCAGTTTCTGGTCCTACGAGCAAGAGGTGTTTTCTGATAAGAAGAGTCACTATTGCGCTCCAATTGTCATACAGAGGACAAATAGCACTGGCGTCTGTTCCCTGCATGTACAGTGTATTGGACTGAAGTGGAGCTACTTTTCATGTCAGTTTCCTAAGCAGAGTTGAACTAGATATGGCCCGTGTGTGGAGGAAGCACAGTTCTTTTGTTCTGAGCAAGCTCACTGTTCGGACCCCCTAGGATACACAGTAGAGTAGAAGAGTGCTCTTTTCTCAAAAGCAGAGTGTGTTTCTTGTAAGGCGAGCTAGCGTTTGTTTCCCAGTCCTAAATGGAGTTGAATCACATGCAGTTTCTTGTCCTACAAGCAAGAGTTGTTTTCTGGTAAGAAGAGTCACTATTGTGCTCCCATTGTCATACACAGGGCAAATAGCACTGGCGTCTGTTCCCAGCATGTACAGTGTATTGGACTGAAGAGGATCTACTGTTCTTGTCAGTTTCCTAAGGAGAATTGAACTAGATATGGCCGTATTTGTAGGAATCACAGTTCTTTTGTTCTGAGCAAACTCACTGTTCTGGCCCTATAGGAAAAACAGTAGAGTAGAAGAGTGCTCTTTTCTCAAAAGCAGAGTGTGTTTCTTGTAAGGCGAGCTAGCGTTTGTTTCCCAGTCCTAAATGGAGTTGAATCACATGCAGTTTTTGGTCCTATGAGCAAGAGTTGTTTTCTGGTAAGGAAAGTCACTCTTGCGCTCCCATTGCCATACACAGTGCAAATAGCACTCGCGTCTGTTCTCAGCAAGTACAGTGTATTGGATGGAAGCAGAGCTACTGTTTTTGTCAGTTTTCTAAGCAGAGTTGAACTAGATATGGCCCCTGTGTGTAGGAAGCACTGTTTTTTTGTTCTGAGCAAGCTCACTGTTCGGACCCCCTAGGAAACACAGTAGAGTAGAAGAGTGCTCTTTTCTCAAAAGCAGAGTGTGTTTTTTGTAAGGCGAGCTAGCGTTTGTTTCCCAGTCCTAAATGGAGTTGAATCACATGCAGTTTTTGGTCCTATGAGCAAGAGTTGTTTTCTGGTAAGGAAAGTCACTCTTGCGCTCCCATTGCCATACACAGTGCAAATAGCACTCGCGTCTGTTCCCAGCAATTACAGTGTATTGGACTGAATCGGAGCTACTGTTCTTGTCAGTTTCCTAAGCAGAGTTGAACTAGATATGGCCCCTGTGTGTAGGAAGCACTGTTCTTTTGTTCTGAGCAAGCTCACTGTTCAGACCCCATAGGAAACACAGTAGAGTAGAAGAGTGCTCTTTTCTCAAAAGCAGAGTGTGTTTCTTGTAAGGCGAGCTAGCGTTTGTTTCCGAGTCCTAAATGGAGTTGAATCACATGCAGTTTTTGGTCCTATGAGCAAGAGTTGTTTTCTGGGAAGGAAAGTCACTCTTGCGCTCCCATTGCCATACACAGTGCAAATAGCACTCGCGTCTGTTCCCAGCAAGTACAGTGTATTGGACTGAATCGGAGCTACTGTTCTTGTCAGTTTCCTAAGCAGAGTTGAACTAGATATGGCCCCTGTGTGTAGGAAGCACAGTTCTTTTGTTCTGAGCAAGCTCACTGTTCGGACCACATAGGAAATACAGTAGAGTAGAAGAGTGCTCTTTTCTCAAAAGCAGAGTGTGTTTCTTGTAAGGCGAGCTAGTGTTTGTTTCCCAGTCAGAAATGGAGTTGAATCCCATGCAGTTTCTGGTCCTACGAGCAAGAGGTGTTTTCTGATAAGAAGAGTCACTATTGCGCTCCAATTGTCATACAGAGGACAAATAGCACTGGCGTCTGTTCCCTGCATGTACAGTGTATTGGACTGAAGTAAAGCTACTGTTCATGTCAGTTTCCTAAGCAGAGTTGAACTAGATATGGCCCGTGTGTGGAGGAAGCACAGTTCTGTTGTTCTGAGCAAGCTCACTGTTCGGACCCCCTAGGATACACAGTAGAGTAGAAGAGTGCTCTTTTCTCAAAAGCAGAGTGTGTTTCTTGTAAGGCGAGCTAGCGTTTGTTTCCCAGTCCTAAATGGAGTTGAATCACATGCAGTTTTTGGTCCTATGAGCAAGAGTTGTTTTCTGGTAAGGAAAGTCACTCTTGTGCTCCCATTGCCATACACCTTGCAAATAGCACTCACGTCTGTTCCCAGCAAGTACAGTGTATTGGACAGAAGCGGAGCTACTGTTCTTGTCAGTTTTCTAAGCAGAGTTGAACTAGATATGGCCCCTGTGTGTAGGAAGCACAGTTTTTTTGTTCTGAGCAAGCTCACTGTTCAGACACCCTAGGAAACACAGTAGAGTAGAAGAGTGCTCTTTTCTCAAAAGCAGAGTGTGTTTCTTGTAAGGCGAGCTCGCATTTGTTTCCCATTCCTAAATGGAGTTGAATCACATGCAGTTTTTGGTCCTACGAGCAAGAGTTGTTTTCTGGTAAGGAAAGTCACTAGTGCGCTCCCAATGCCATACACAGTGCAAATAGAACTCGCGTCTGTTCCCAGCAAGTACAGTGTATTGGACTGTAGAGGAGCTACTGTTCTTGTCAGTTTCCTAAGCAGAGTTGAACTAGATATGGCCCCTGTGTGTAGGAAGCCCAGTTCTTTGTTCTGAGCAAGCTCAATTTTCGGACCCCATAGGAAACACATTAGAGTAGAAGACTGCTCTTTTCTCAAAAGCAGAGTATGTTTCTTGTAAGGCGAGCTAGTGTTTGTTTCCCAATCCTAAATGGAGTTGAATCCCATGCAGTATCTGGTCCTACGAGCAAGAGTTGTTTTCTGGTAAGAAGAGTCACTATTCCGCTCCCATTGTCATACACAGGGCAAATCACACTGGCATCTGTTCCCAGCATGTACAGTGTATTGGACTGAAGAGGATCTACTGTTCTTGTTAGTTTCCTAAGCAGAGTTTAACTAGATATGGACCGTGTGTGTAGCAAGCACAGTTCTTTTGTTCTGAGAATGCTCACTGTTCTGGCCCTATAGGAAACACATTAGAGTAGAAGAGTGCTCCTTTCTCAATCCAGAGTGTGTTTCTTGTAAGTCGAGCTATCGTTTGTTTCCTAGTCCTAAATAGAGTTGAATCCCATGCAGTTTCTGGTCCTGCCAGCAAGAGTTGTTTTCTGATAAGAAGAGTCACTATTGCGCTCCTATTGCCAGACACAGTACAAATAGCACTCGCGTCTGTTCCCAGCAAGGACAGTGTATTGGACTGAGGAGTAGCTACCGTTCTTGTCATTTTCCTAAGCAGAGTTGAACTAGATATGGCCCGTGTGTATAGGAAGCACAGTTCTTTTGTTCTGAGCAAGCTCACTGTTCAGACCCCATAGGAAACACAGTAGAGTAGAAGAGTGTTCTTTTCTCAAAAGCAGAGTGTGTTTCTTGTAAGGCGAGCTAGCGTTTGTTTCCCAGTACTAAATGGAGTTGAATCACATCTTGTTTTTGGTCCTACGAGCAAGAGTTGTTTTCTGGTAAGGAAAGTCACTATTGCGCTCCCATTGTCAGACACAGTGCAAATAGCACTCGCGTCTGTTCCCAGCAAGTACAGTGTATTGGACTGAAGCGGAGCTACTGTTCTTGTCAGTTTCCTAAGCAGAGTTGAACTAGATATGGCCCCTGTGTGTAGGAAGCACAGTTCTTTTGTTCTGAGCAAGCTCACTGTTCGGACCACATAGGAAATACAGTAGAGTAGAAGAGTGCTCTTTTCTCAAAAGCAGAGTGTGTTTCTTGTAAGGCGAGCTAGTGTTTGTTTCCTAGTCAGAAATGGAGTTGAATCCCATGCAGTTTCTGGTCCTACGAGCAAGAGGTGTTTTCTGATATGAAGAGTCACTATTGCGCTCCCATTGTCATACAGAGGACAAATAGCACTGGCGTCTGTTCCCTGCATGTACAGTGTATTGGACTGAAGTGGAGCTACTGTTCATGTCAGTTTCCTAAGCAGAGTTGAACTAGATATGGCCCGTGTGTGGAGGAAGTACAGTTCTTTTGTTCTGAGCAAGCTCACTGTTCGGACCCCCTAGGATACACAGTAGAGTAGAAGAGTGCTCTTTTCTCAAAAGCAGAGTGTGTTTCTTGAAAGGCGAGCTAGCGTTTGTTTCCCAGTCCTAAATGGAGTTGAATCACATGCAGTTTCTTGTCCTACAAGCAAGAGTTGTTTTCTGGTAAGAAGAGTCACTATTGTGCTCCCATTGTCATACACACGGCAAATAGCACTGGCGTCTGTTCCCAGCATGTACAGTGTATTGGACTGAAGAGGATCTACTGTTCTTGTCAGTTTTTTAAGCAGAATTGAACTAGATATGGCCGTATTTGTAGGAATCACAGTTCTTTTGTTCTGAGCAAACTCACTGTTCTGGCCCTATAGGAAAAACAGTAGAGTAGAACAGTGCTCTTTTCTCAAAAGCAGAGTGTGTTTCTTGTAAGGTGAGCTAGCGTTTGTTTCCCAGTCCTAAATGGAGTTGAATCACATGCAGTTTTTGGTCCTATGAGCAAGAGTTGTTTTCTGGTAAGGAAAGTCACTCTTGCGCTCCCATTGCCATACACAGGGCAAATAGCACTGGCGTCTGTTCCCAGCAAGTACAGTGTATTGGACTGAAGAGGAGCTACTGTTCTTGTCAGTTTCCTAAGCAGAGTTTAACTAGATATGGACCGTGTGTGTAGGAAGCACAGTTCTTTGGTTCTGAGCAAGCTCACTGTTCAGACCCCATAGGAAACACAGTGGAGTAGAAGAGTGCTCTTTTCTCAAAAGCAGAGTGTGTTTCTTGTAAGGCGAGCTAGCGTTTGTTTCCCAGTCCTAAATGGAGTTGAATCACATGCAGTTTTTGGTCCTACGAGCAAGAGTTGTTTTCTGGGAAGGAAAGTCACTCTTGCGCTCCCATTGCCATACACAGTGCAAATAGCACTCGCGTCTGTTCCCAGCAAGTACAGTGTATTGGACTGAAGTGGAGCTACTTTTCTTGTCAGTTTCCTAAGCAGAGTTGAACTAGATATGGCCCCTGTGTGTAGGAAGCACAGTTCTTTTGTTCTGAGCAAGCTCACTGTTCGGACCACATAGGAAATACAGTAGAGTAGAAGAGTGCTCTTTTCTCAAAAGCAGAGTGTGTTTCTTGTAAGGCGAGCTAGTGTTTGTTTTCCAGTCAGAAATGGAGTTGAATCCCATGCAGTTTCTGGTCCTACGAGCAAGAGGTGTTTTCTGATAAGAAGAGTCACTATTGCGCTCCAATTGTCATACAGAGGACAAATAGCACTGGCGTCTGTTCCCTGCATGTACAGTGTATTGGACTGAAGTGGAGCTACTGTTCATGTCAGTTTCCTAAGCAGAGTTGAACTAGATATGGCCCGTGTGTGGAGGAAGCACAGTTCTGTTGTTCTGAGCAAGCTCACTGTTCGGACCCCCTAGGATACACAGTAGAGTAGAAGAGTGCTCTTTTCTCAAAAGCAGAGTGTGTTTCTTGTAAGGCGAGCTAGCGTTTGTTTCCCAGTCCTAAATGGAGTTGAATCACATGCAGTTTCTTGTCCTACAAGCAAGAGTTGTTTTCTGGTAAGAAGAGTCACTATTGTGCTCCCATTGTCATACACAGGGCAAATAGCACTGGCGTCTGTTCCCAGCATGTACAGTGTATTGGACTGAAGAGGATCTACTGTTCTTGTCAGTTTCCTAAGCAGAATTGAACTAGATATGGCCGTATTTGTAGGAATCACAGTTCTTTTGTTCTGAGCAAACTCACTGTTCTGGCCCTATAGGAAAAACAGTAGAGTAGAAGAGTGCTCTTTTCTCAAAAGCAGAGTGTGTTTCTTGTAAGGCGAGCTAGCGTTTGTTTCCCAGTCCTAAATGGAGTTGAATCACATGCAGTTTTTGGTCCTATGAGCAAGAGTTGTTTTCTGGTAAGGAAAGTCACTCTTGCGCTCCCATTGCCATACACAGGGCAAATAGCACTGGCGTCTGTTCCCAGCAAGTACAGTGTATTGGACTGAAGAGGAGCTACTGTTCTTGTCAGTTTCCTAAGCAGAGTTTAACTAGATATGGACCGTGTGTGTAGGAAGCACAGTTCTTTGGTTCTGAGCAAGCTCACTGTTCAGACCCCATAGGAAACACAGTAGAGTAGAAGAGTGCTCTTTTCTCAAAAGCAGAGTGTGTTTCTTGTAAGGCGAGCTAGCGTTTGTTTCCCAGTCCTAAATGGAGTTGAATCACATGCAGTTTTTGGTCCTATGAGCAAGAGTTGTTTTCTGGGAAGGAAAGTCACTCTTGCGCTCCCATTGCAATACACAGTGCAAATAGCACTCGCGTCTGTTCCCAGCAAGTACAGTGTATTGGACTGAAGCGGAGCTACTGTTCTTGTCAGTTTCCTAAGCAGAGTTGAACTAGATATGGCCCCTGTGTGTAGGAAGCACTGTTCTTTTGTTCTGAGCAAGCTCACTGTTCGGACCACAGGGGAAATACAGTAGAGTAGAAGAGTGCTCTTTTCTCAAAAGCAGAGTGTGTTTCTTGTAAGGTGAGCTAGTGTTTGTTTTCCAGTCAGAAATGGAGTTGAATCCCATGCAGTTTCTGGTCCTACGAGCAAGAGGTGTTTTCTGATAAGAAGAGTCACTATTGCGCTCCAATTGTCATACAGAGGACAAATAGCACTGTTGTCTGTTCCCTGCATGTACAGTGTATTGGACTGAAGTGGAGCTACTGTTCATGTCAGTTTCCTAAGCAGAGTTGAACTAGATATGGCCCGTGTGTGGAGGAAGCGCAGTTCTGTTGTTCTGAGCAAGCTCACTGTTCGGACCCCCTAGGATACACAGTAGAGTAGAAGAGTGCTCTTTTCTCAAAAGCAGAGTGTGTTTCTTGTAAGGCGAGCTAGCGTTTGTTTCCCAGTCCTAAATGGAGTTGAATCACATGCAGTTTCTTGTCCTACAAGCAAGAGTTGTTTTCTGGTAAGAAGAGTCACTATTGTGCTCCCATTGTCATACACAGGTCAAATAGCACTGGTGTCTGTTCCCAGCATGTAGAGTGTATTGGACTGAAGAGGATCTACTGTTCTTGTCAGTTTCCTAAGCAGAATTGAACTAGATATGGCCGTATTTGTAGGAATCACAGTTCACTGTTCTGGCCCTATAGGAAAAACAGTAGAGTAGAAGAGTGCTCTTTTCTCAAAAGCAGAGTGTGTTTCTTGTAAGGCGAGCTAGCGTTTGTTTCCCAGTCCTAAATGGAGTTGAATCACATGCAGTTTTTGGTCCTATGAGCAAGAGTTGTTTTCTGGTAAGGAAAGTCACTCTTGCGCTCCCATTGCCATACACAGTGCAAATAGCACTCGCGTCTGTTCTCAGCAAGTACAGTGTATTGGATGGAAGCAGAGCTACTGTTTTTGTCAGTTTTCTAAGCAGAGTTGAACTAGATATGGCCCCTGTGTGTATTAAGCACTGTTTTTTTGTTCTGAGCAAGCTCACTGTTCGGACCCCCTAGGAAACACAGTAGAGTAGAAGAGTGCTCTTTTCTCAAAAGCAGAGTGTGTTTCTTGTAAGGCGAGCTAGCGTTTGTTTCCCAGTCCTAAATGGAGTTGAATCACATGCAGTTTTTGGTCCTATGAGCAAGAGTTGTTTTCTGGTAAGGAAAGTCACTCTTGCGCTCCCATTGCCATACACAGTGCAAATAGCACTCACGTCTGTTCCCAGCAATTACAGTGTATTGGACTGAATCGGAGCTACTGTTCTTGTCAGTTTCCTAAGCAGAGTTGAACTAGATATGGCCCCTGTGTGTAGGAAGCACTGTTCTTTTGTTCTGAGCAAGCTCACTGTTCAGACCCCATAGGAAACACAGTAGAGTAGAAGAGTGCTCTTTTCTCAAAAGCAGAGTGTGTTTCTTGTAAGGCGAGCTAGCGTTTGTTTCCGAGTCCTAAATGGAGTTGAATCACATGCAGTTTTTGGTCCTATGAGCAAGAGTTGTTTTCTGGGAAGGAAAGTCACTCTTGCGCTCCCATTGCCATACACAGTGCAAATAGCACTCGCGTCTGTTCCCAGCAAGTACAGTGTATTGGACTGAATCGGAGCTACTGTTCTTGTCAGTTTCCTAAGCAGAGTTGAACTAGATATGGCCCCTGTGTGTAGGAAGCACAGTTCTTTTGTTCTGAGCAAGCTCACTGTTCGGACCACATAGGAAATACAGTAGAGTAGAAGAGTGCTCTTTTCTCAAAAGCAGAGTGTGTTTCTTGTAAGGCGAGCTAGTGTTTGTTTCCCAGTCAGAAATGGAGTTGAATCCCATGCAGTTTCTGGTCCTACGAGCAAGAGGTGTTTTCTGATAAGAAGAGTCACTATTGCGCTCCAATTGTCATACAGAGGACAAATAGCACTGGCGTCTGTTCCCTGCATGTACAGTGTATTGGACTGAAGTGGAGCTACTGTTCATGTCAGTTTCCTAAGCAGAGTTGAACTAGATATGGCCCGTGTGTGGAGGAAGCACAGTTCTGTTGTTCTGAGCAAGCTCACTGTTCGGACCCCCTAGGATACACAGTAGAGTAGAAGAGTGCTCTTTTCTCAAAAGCAGAGTGTGTTTCTTGTAAGGCGAGCTAGCGTTTGTTTCCCAGTCCTAAATGGAGTTGAATCACATGCAGTTTTTGGTCCTATGAGCAAGAGTTGTTTTCTGGTAAGGAAAGTCACTCTTGTGCTCCCATTGCCATACACCTTGCAAATAGCACTCACGTCTGTTCCCAGCAAGTACAGTGTATTGGACAGAAGCGGAGCTACTGTTCTTGTCAGTTTTCTAAGCAGAGTTGAACTAGATATGGCCCCTGTGTGTAGGAAGCACAGTTTTTTTGTTCTGAGCAAGCTCACTGTTCAGACACCCTAGGAAACACAGTAGAGTAGAAGAGTGCTCTTTTCTCAAAAGCAGAGTGTGTTTCTTGTAAGGCGAGCTCGCATTTGTTTCCCATTCCTAAATGGAGTTGAATCACATGCAGTTTTTGGTCCTACGAGCAAGAGTTGTTTTCTGGTAAGGAAAGTCACTAGTGCGCTCCCAATGCCATACACAGTGCAAATAGAACTCGCGTCTGTTCCCAGCAAGTACAGTGTATTGGACTGAAGAGGAGCTACTGTTCTTGTCAGTTTCCTAAGCAGAGTTGAACTAGATATGGCCCCTGTGTGTAGGAAGCCCAGTTCTTTGTTCTGAGCAAGCTCAATTTTCGGACCCCATAGGAAACACATTAGAGTAGAAGACTGCTCTTTTCTCAAAAGCAGAGTATGTTTCTTGTAAGGCGAGCTAGTGTTTGTTTCCCAATCCTAAATGGAGTTGAATCCCATGCAGTATCTGGTCCTACGAGCAAGAGTTGTTTTCTGGTAAGAAGAGTCACTATTCCGCTCCCATTGTCATACACAGGGCAAATCACACTGGCATCTGTTCCCAGCATGTACAGTGTATTGGACTGAAGAGGATCTACTGTTCTTGTTAGTTTCCTAAGCAGAGTTTAACTAGATATGGACCGTGTGTGTAGCAAGCACAGTTCTTTTGTTCTGAGAATGCTCACTGTTCTGGCCCTATAGGAAACACATTATAGTAGAAGAGTGCTCCTTTCTCAATCCAGAGTGTGTTTCTTGTAAGTCGAGCTATCGTTTGTTTCCTAGTCCTAAATAGAGTTGAATCCCATGCAGTTTCTGGTCCTGCCAGCAAGAGTTGTTTTCTGATAAGAAGAGTCACTATTGCGCTCCTATTGCCAGACACAGTACAAATAGCACTCGCGTCTGTTCCCAGCAAGGACAGTGTATTGGACTGAGGAGTAGCTACCGTTCTTGTCAGTTTCCTAAGCAGAGTTGAACTAGATATGGCCCGTGTGTATAGGAAGCACAGTTCTTTTGTTCTGAGCAAGCTCACTGTTCAGACCCCATAGGAAACACAGTAGAGTAGAAGAGTGTTCTTTTCTCAAAAGCAGAGTGTGTTTCTTGTAAGGCGAGCTAGCGTTTGTTTCCCAGTACTAAATGGAGTTGAATCACATCTTGTTTTTGGTCCTACGAGCAAGAGTTGTTTTCTGGTAAGGAAAGTCACTATTGCGCTCCCATTGTCAGACACAGTGCAAATAGCACTCGCGTCTGTTCCCAGCAAGTACAGTGTATTGGACTGAAGCGGAGCTACTGTTCTTGTCAGTTTCCTAAGCAGAGTTGAACTAGATATGGCCCCTGTGTGTAGGAAGCACAGTTCTTTTGTTCTGAGCAAGCTCACTGTTCGGACCACATAGGAAATACAGTAGAGTAGAAGAGTGCTCTTTTCTCAAAAGCAGAGTGTGTTTCTTGTAAGGCGAGCTAGTGTTTGTTTCCTAGTCAGAAATGGAGTTGAATCCCATGCAGTTTCTGGTCCTACGAGCAAGAGGTGTTTTCTGATAAGAAGAGTCACTATTGCGCTCCCATTGTCATACAGAGGACAAATAGCACTGGCGTCTGTTCCCTGCATGTACAGTGTATTGGACTGAAGTGGAGCTACTGTTCATGTCAGTTTCCTAAGCAGAGTTGAACTAGATATGGCCCGTGTGTGGAGGAAGTACAGTTCTTTTGTTCTGAGCAAGCTCACTGTTCGGACCCCCTAGGATACACAGTAGAGTAGAAGAGTGCTCTTTTCTCAAAAGCAGAGTGTGTTTCTTGAAAGGCGAGCTAGCGTTTGTTTCCCAGTCCTAAATGGAGTTGAATCACATGCAGTTTCTTGTCCTACAAGCAAGAGTTGTTTTCTGGTAAGAAGAGTCACTATTGTGCTCCCATTGTCATACACACGGCAAATAGCACTGGCGTCTGTTCCCAGCATGTACAGTGTATTGGACTGAAGAGGATCTACTGTTCTTGTCAGTTTTTTAAGCAGAATTGAACTAGATATGGCCGTATTTGTAGGAATCACAGTTCTTTTGTTCTGAGCAAACTCACTGTTCTGGCCCTATAGGAAAAACAGTAGAGTAGAACAGTGCTCTTTTCTCAAAAGCAGAGTGTGTTTCTTGTAAGGTGAGCTAGCGTTTGTTTCCCAGTCCTAAATGGAGTTGAATCACATGCAGTTTTTGGTCCTATGAGCAAGAGTTGTTTTCTGGTAAGGAAAGTCACTCTTGCGCTCCCATTGCCATACACAGGGCAAATAGCACTGGCGTCTGTTCCCAGCAAGTACAGTGTATTGGACTGAAGAGGAGCTACTGTTCTTGTCAGTTTCCTAAGCAGAGTTTAACTAGATATGGACCGTGTGTGTAGGAAGCACAGTTCTTTGGTTCTGAGCAAGCTCACTGTTCAGACCCCATAGGAAACACAGTGGAGTAGAAGAGTGCTCTTTTCTCAAAAGCAGAGTGTGTTTCTTGTAAGGCGAGCTAGCGTTTGTTTCCCAGTCCTAAATGGAGTTGAATCACATGCAGTTTTTGGTCCTACGAGCAAGAGTTGTTTTCTGGGAAGGAAAGTCACTCTTGCGCTCCCATTGCCATACACAGTGCAAATAGCACTCGCGTCTGTTCCCAGCAAGTACAGTGTATTGGACTGAAGCGGAGCTACTTTTCTTGTCAGTTTCCTAAGCAGAGTTGAACTAGATATGGCCCCTGTGTGTAGGAAGCACAGTTCTTTTGTTCTGAGCAAGCTCACTGTTCGGACCACATAGGAAATACAGTAGAGTAGAAGAGTGCTCTTTTCTCAAAAGCAGAGTGTGTTTCTTGTAAGGCGAGCTAGTGTTTGTTTCCCAGTCAGAAATGGAGTTGAATCCCATGCAGTTTCTGGTCCTACGAGCAAGAGGTGTTTTCTGATAAGAAGAGTCACTATTGCGCTCCAATTGTCATACAGAGGACAAATAGCACTGGCGTCTGTTCCCTGCATGTACAGTGTATTGGACTGAAGTGGAGCTACTGTTCATGTCAGTTTCCTAAGCAGAGTTGAACTAGATATGGCCCGTGTGTGGAGGAAGCACAGTTCTGTTGTTCTGAGCAAGCTCACTGTTCGGACCCCCTAGGATACACAGTAGAGTAGAAGAGTGCTCTTTTCTCAAAAGCAGAGTGTGTTTCTTGTAAGGCGAGCTAGCGTTTGTTTCCCAGTCCTAAATGGAGTTGAATCACATGCAGTTTCTTGTCCTACAAGCAAGAGTTGTTTTCTGGTAAGAAGAGTCACTATTGTGCTCCCATTGTCATACACAGGGCAAATAGCACTGGCGTCTGTTCCCAGCATGTACAGTGTATTGGACTGAAGAGGATCTACTGTTCTTGTCAGTTTCCTAAGCAGAATTGAACTAGGTATGGCCGTATTTGTAGGAATCACAGTTCTTTTGTTCTGAGCAAACTCACTGTTCTGGCCCTATAGGAAAAACAGTAGAGTAGAAGAGTGCTCTTTTCTCAAAAGCAGAGTGTGTTTCTTGTAAGGCGAGCTAGCGTTTGTTTCCCAGTCCTAAATGGAGTTGAATCACATGCAGTTTTTGGTCCTATGAGCAAGAGTTGTTTTCTGGTAAGGAAAGTCACTCTTGCGCTCCCATTGCCATACACAGGGCAAATAGCACTGGCGTCTGTTCCCAGCAAGTACAGTGTATTGGACTGAAGAGGAGCTACTGTTCTTGTCAGTTTCCTAAGCAGAGTTTAACTAGATATGGACCGTGTGTGTAGGAAGCACAGTTCTTTGGTTCTGAGCAAGCTCACTGTTCAGACCCCATAGGAAACACAGTAGAGTAGAAGAGTGCTCTTTTCTCAAAAGCAGAGTGTGTTTCTTGTAAGGCGAGCTAGCGTTTGTTTCCCAGTCCTAAATGGAGTTGAATCACATGCAGTTTTTGGTCCTATGAGCAAGAGTTGTTTTCTGGGAAGGAAAGTCACTCTTGCGCTCCCATTGCAATACACAGTGCAAATAGCACTCGCGTCTGTTCCCAGCAAGTACAGTGTATTGGACTGAAGCGGAGCTACTGTTCTTGTCAGTTTCCTAAGCAGAGTTGAACTAGATATGGCCCCTGTGTGTAGGAAGCACTGTTCTTTTGTTCTGAGCAAGCTCACTGTTCGGACCACAGGGGAAATACAGTAGAGTAGAAGAGTGCTCTTTTCTCAAAAGCAGAGTGTGTTTCTTGTAAGGCGAGCTAGTGTTTGTTTTCCAGTCAGAAATGGAGTTGAATCCCATGCAGTTTCTGGTCCTACGAGCAAGAGGTGTTTTCTGATAAGAAGAGTCACTATTGCGCTCCAATTGTCATACAGAGGACAAATAGCACTGTTGTCTGTTCCCTGCATGTACAGTGTATTGGACTGAAGTGGAGCTACTGTTCATGTCAGTTTCCTAAGCAGAGTTGAACTAGATATGGCCCGTGTGTGGAGGAAGCGCAGTTCTGTTGTTCTGAGCAAGCTCACTGTTCGGACCCCCTAGGATACACAGTAGAGTAGAAGAGTGCTCTTTTCTCAAAAGCAGAGTGTGTTTCTTGTAAGGCGAGCTAGCGTTTGTTTCCCAGTCCTAAATGGAGTTGAATCACATGCAGTTTCTTGTCCTACAAGCAAGAGTTGTTTTCTGGTAGGAAGAGTCACTATTGTGCTCCCATTGTCATACACAGGGCAAATAGCACTGGTGTCTGTTCCCAGCATGTACAGTGTATTGGACTGAAGAGGATCTACTGTTCTTGTCAGTTTCCTAAGCAGAATTGAACTAGATATGGCCGTATTTGTAGGAATCACAGTTCACTGTTCTGGCCCTATAGGAAAAACAGTAGAGTAGAAGAGTGCTCTTTTCTCAAAAGCAGAGTGTGTTTCTTGTAAGGCGAGCTAGCGTTTGTTTCCCAGTCCTAAATGGAGTTGAATCACATGCAGTTTTTGGTCCTATGAGCAAGAGTTGTTTTCTGGTAAGGAAAGTCACTCTTGCGCTCCCATTGCCATACACAGTGCAAATAGCACTCGCGTCTGTTCTCAGCAAGTACAGTGTATTGGATGGAAGCAGAGCTACTGTTTTTGTCAGTTTTCTAAGCAGAGTTGAACTAGATATGGCCCCTGTGTGTATTAAGCACTGTTTTTTTGTTCTGAGCAAGCTCACTGTTCGGACCCCCTAGGAAACACAGTAGAGTAGAAGAGTGCTCTTTTCTCAAAAGCAGAGTGTGTTTCTTGTAAGGCGAGCTAGCGTTTGTTTCCCAGTCCTAAATGGAGTTGAATCACATGCAGTTTTTGGTCCTATGAGCAAGAGTTGTTTTCTGGTAAGGAAAGTCACTCTTGCGCTCCCATTGCCATACACAGTGCAAATAGCACTCGCGTCTGTTCCCAGCAATTACAGTGTATTGGACTGAATCGGAGCTACTGTTCTTGTCAGTTTCCTAAGCAGAGTTGAACTAGATATGGCCCCTGTGTGTAGGAAGCACTGTTCTTTTGTTCTGAGCAAGCTCACTGTTCAGACCCCATAGGAAACACAGTAGAGTAGAAGAGTGCTCTTTTCTCAAAAGCAGAGTGTGTTTCTTGTAAGGCGAGCTAGCGTTTGTTTCCGAGTCCTAAATGGAGTTGAATCACATGCAGTTTTTGGTCCTATGAGCAAGAGTTGTTTTCTGGGAAGGAAAGTCACTCTTGCGCTCCCATTGCCATACACAGTGCAAATAGCACTCGCGTCTGTTCCCAGCAAGTACAGTGTATTGGACTGAATCGGAGCTACTGTTCTTGTCAGTTTCCTAAGCAGAGTTGAACTAGATATGGCCCCTGTGTGTAGGAAGCACAGTTCTTTTGTTCTGAGCAAGCTCACTGTTCGGACCACATAGGAAATACAGTAGAGTAGAAGAGTGCTCTTTTCTCAAAAGCAGAGTGTGTTTCTTGTAAGGCGAGCTAGTGTTTGTTTCCCAGTCAGAAATGGAGTTGAATCCCATGCAGTTTCTGGTCCTACGAGCAAGAGGTGTTTTCTGATAAGAAGAGTCACTATTGCGCTCCAATTGTCATACAGAGGACAAATAGCACTGGCGTCTGTTCCCTGCATGTACAGTGTATTGGACTGAAGTGGAGCTACTGTTCATGTCAGTTTCCTAAGCAGAGTTGAACTAGATATGGCCCGTGTGTGGAGGAAGCACAGTTCTGTTGTTCTGAGCAAGCTCACTGTTCGGACCCCCTAGGATACACAGTAGAGTAGAAGAGTGCTCTTTTCTCAAAAGCAGAGTGTGTTTCTTGTAAGGCGAGCTAGCGTTTGTTTCCCAGTCCTAAATGGAGTTGAATCACATGCAGTTTTTGGTCCTATGAGCAAGAGTTGTTTTCTGGTAAGGAAAGTCACTCTTGTGCTCCCATTGCCATACACCTTGCAAATAGCACTCACGTCTGTTCCCAGCAAGTACAGTGTATTGGACAGAAGCGGAGCTACTGTTCTTGTCAGTTTTCTAAGCAGAGTTGAACTAGATATGGCCCCTGTGTGTAGGAAGCACAGTTTTTTTGTTCTGAGCAAGCTCACTGTTCAGACACCCTAGGAAACACAGTAGAGTAGAAGAGTGCTCTTTTCTCAAAAGCAGAGTGTGTTTCTTGTAAGGCGAGCTCGCATTTGTTTCCCATTCCTAAATGGAGTTGAATCACATGCAGTTTTTGGTCCTACGAGCAAGAGTTGTTTTCTGGTAAGGAAAGTCACTAGTGCGCTCCCAATGCCATACACAGTGCAAATAGAACTCGCGTCTGTTCCCAGCAAGTACAGTGTATTGGACTGAAGAGGAGCTACTGTTCTTGTCAGTTTCCTAAGCAGAGTTGAACTAGATATGGCCCCTGTGTGTAGGAAGCCCAGTTCTTTGTTCTGAGCAAGCTCAATTTTCGGACCCCATAGGAAACACATTAGAGTAGAAGACTGCTCTTTTCTCAAAAGCAGAGTATGTTTCTTGTAAGGCGAGCTAGTGTTTGTTTCCCAATCCTAAATGGAGTTGAATCCCATGCAGTATCTGGTCCTACGAGCAAGAGTTGTTTTCTGGTAAGAAGAGTCACTATTCCGCTCCCATTGTCATACACAGGGCAAATCACACTGGCATCTGTTCCCAGCATGTACAGTGTATTGGACTGAAGAGGATCTACTGTTCTTGTTAGTTTCCTAAGCAGAGTTTAACTAGATATGGACCGTGTGTGTAGCAAGCACAGTTCTTTTGTTCTGAGAATGCTCACTGTTCTGGCACTATAGGAAACACATTATAGTAGAAGAGTGCTCCTTTCTCAATCCAGAGTGTGTTTCTTGTAAGTCGAGCTATCGTTTGTTTCCTAGTCCTAAATAGAGTTGAATCCCATGCAGTTTCTGGTCCTGCCAGCAAGAGTTGTTTTCTGATAAGAAGAGTCACTATTGCGCTCCTATTGCCAGACACAGTACAAATAGCACTCGCGTCTGTTCCCAGCAAGGACAGTGTATTGGACTGAGGAGTAGCTACCGTTCTTGTCAGTTTCCTAAGCAGAGTTGAACTAGATATGGCCCGTGTGTATAGGAAGCACAGTTCTTTTGTTCTGAGCAAGCTCACTGTTCAGACCCCATAGGAAACACAGTAGAGTAGAAGAGTGTTCTTTTCTCAAAAGCAGAGTGTGTTTCTTGTAAGGCGAGCTAGCGTTTGTTTCCCAGTACTAAATGGAGTTGAATCACATCTTGTTTTTGGTCCTACGAGCAAGAGTTGTTTTCTGGTAAGGAAAGTCACTATTGCGCTCCCATTGTCAGACACAGTGCAAATAGCACTCGCGTCTGTTCCCAGCAAGTACAGTGTATTGGACTGAAGCGGAGCTACTGTTCTTGTCAGTTTCCTAAGCAGAGTTGAACTAGATATGGCCCCTGTGTGTAGGAAGCACAGTTCTTTTGTTCTGAGCAAGCTCACTGTTCGGGCCACATAGGAAATACAGTAGAGTAGAAGAGTGCTCTTTTCTCAAAAGCAGAGTGTGTTTCTTGTAAGGCGAGCTAGCGTTTGTTTCCCAGTCCTAAATGGAGTTGAATCACATGCAGTTTCTTGTCCTACAAGCAAGAGTTGTTTTCTGGTAAGAAGAGTCACTATTGTGCTCCCATTGTCATACACAGGGCAAATAGCACTGGCGTCTGTTCCCAGCATGTACAGTGTATTGGACTGAAGAGGATCTACTGTTCTTGTCAGTTTCCTAAGCAGAATTGAACTAGATATGGCCGTATTTGTAGGAATCACAGTTCTTTTGTTCTGAGCAAACTCACTGTTCTGGCCCTATAGGAAAAACAGTAGAGTAGAAGAGTGCTCTTTTCTCAAAAGCAGAGTGTGTTTCTTGTAAGGCGAGCTAGCGTTTGTTTCCCAGTCCTAAATGGAGTTGAATCACATGCAGTTTTTGGTCCTATGAGCAAGAGTTGTTTTCTGGTAAGGAAAGTCACTCTTGCGCTCCCATTGCCATACACAGGGCAAATAGCACTGGCGTCTGTTCCCAGCAAGTACAGTGTATTGGACTGAAGAGGAGCTACTGTTCTTGTCAGTTTCCTAAGCAGAGTTTAACTAGATATGGACCGTGTGTGTAGGAAGCACAGTTCTTTGGTTCTGAGCAAGCTCACTGTTCAGACCCCATAGGAAACACAGTAGAGTAGAAGAGTGCTCTTTTCTCAAAAGCAGAGTGTGTTTCTTGTAAGGCGAGCTAGCGTTTGTTTCCCAGTCCTAAATGGAGTTGAATCACATGCAGTTTTTGGTCCTATGAGCAAGAGTTGTTTTCTGGGAAGGAAAGTCACTCTTGCGCTCCCATTGCAGTACACAGTGCAAATAGCACTCGCGTCTGTTCCCAGCAAGTACAGTGTATTGGACTGAAGCGGAGCTACTGTTCTTGTCAGTTTCCTAAGCAGAGTTGAACTAGATATGGCCCCTGTGTGTAGGAAGCACTGTTCTTTTGTTCTGAGCAAGCTCACTGTTCGGACCACAGGGGAAATACAGTAGAGTAGAAGAGTGCTCTTTTCTCAAAAGCAGAGTGTGTTTCTTGTAAGGCGAGCTAGTGTTTGTTTTCCAGTCAGAAATGGAGTTGAATCCCATGCAGTTTCTGGTTCTACGAGCAAGAGGTGTTTTCTGATAAGAAGAGTCACTATTGCGCTCCAATTGTCATACAGAGGACAAATAGCACTGTTGTCTGTTCCCTGCATGTACAGTGTATTGGACTGAAGTGGAGCTACTGTTCATGTCAGTTTCCTAAGCAGAGTTGAACTAGATATGGCCCGTGTGTGGAGGAAGCACAGTTCTGTTGTTCTGAGCAAGCTCACTGTTCGGACCCCCTAGGATACACAGTAGAGTAGAAGAGTGCTCTTTTCTCAAAAGCAGAGTGTGTTTCTTGTAAGGCGAGCTAGCGTTTGTTTCCCAGTCCTAAATGGAGTTGAATCACATGCAGTTTCTTGTCCTACAAGCAAGAGTTGTTTTCTGGTAAGAAGAGTCACTATTGTGCTCCCATTGTCATACACAGGGCAAATAGCACTGGTGTCTGTTCCCAGCATGTACAGTGTATTGGACTGAAGAGGATCTACTGTTCTTGTCAGTTTCCTAAGCAGAATTGAACTAGATATGGCCGTATTTGTAGGAATCACAGTTCACTGTTCTGGCCCTATAGGAAAAACAGTAGAGTAGAAGAGTGCTCTTTTCTCAAAAGCAGAGTGTGTTTCTTGTAAGGCGAGCTAGCGTTTGTTTCCCAGTCCTAAATGGAGTTGAATCACATGCAGTTTTTGGTCCTATGAGCAAGAGTTGTTTTCTGGTAAGGAAAGTCACTCTTGCGCTCCCATTGCCATACACAGTGCAAATAGCACTCGCGTCTGTTCTCAGCAAGTACAGTGTATTGGATGGAAGCAGAGCTACTGTTTTTGTCAGTTTTCTAAGCAGAGTTGAACTAGATATGGCCCCTGTGTGTATTAAGCACTGTTTTTTTGTTCTGAGCAAGCTCACTGTTCGGACCCCCTAGGAAACACAGTAGAGTAGAAGAGTGCTCTTTTCTCAAAAGCAGAGTGTGTTTCTTGTAAGGCGAGCTAGCGTTTGTTTCCCAGTCCTAAATGGAGTTGAATCACATGCAGTTTTTGGTCCTATGAGCAAGAGTTGTTTTCTGGTAAGGAAAGTCACTCTTGCGCTCCCATTGCCATACACAGTGCAAATAGCACTCGCGTCTGTTCCCAGCAATTACAGTGTATTGAACTGAAGCGGAGCTACTGTTCTTGTCAGTTTTCTAAGCAGAGTTGAACTAGATATACCCCCTGTGTGTAGGAAGCACTGTTCTTTTGTTCTGAGCAAGCTCACTGTTCAGACCCCATAGGAAACACAGTAGAGTAGAAGAGTGCTCTTTTCTCAAAAGCAGAGTGTGTTTCTTGTAAGGCGAGCTAGCGTTTGTTTCCGAGTCCTAAATGGAGTTGAATCACATGCAGTTTTTGGTCCTATGAGCAAGAGTTGTTTTCTGGGAAGGAAAGTCACTCTTGCGCTCCCATTGCCATACACAGTGCAAATAGCACTCGCGTCTGTTCCCAGCAAGTACAGTGTATTGGACTGAATCGGAGCTACTGTTCTTGTCAGTTTCCTAAGCAGAGTTGAACTAGATATGGCCCCTGTGTGTAGGAAGCACAGTTCTTTTGTTCTGAGCAAGCTCACTGTTCGGACCACATAGGAAATACAGTAGAGTAGAAGAGTGCTCTTTTCTCAAAAGCAGAGTGTGTTTCTTGTAAGGCGAGCTAGTGTTTGTTTCCCAGTCAGAAATGGAGTTGAATCCCATGCAGTTTCTGGTCCTACGAGCAAGAGGTGTTTTCTGATAAGAAGAGTCACTATTGCGCTCCAATTGTCATACAGAGGACAAATAGCACTGGCGTCTGTTCCCTGCATGTACAGTGTATTGGACTGAAGTGGAGCTACTGTTCATGTCAGTTTCCTAAGCAGAGTTGAACTAGATATGGCCCGTGTGTGGAGGAAGCA
The DNA here is from genome assembly GCF_949786415.1 of Peromyscus eremicus. Classification (NCBI taxonomy): domain Eukaryota; kingdom Metazoa; phylum Chordata; class Mammalia; order Rodentia; family Cricetidae; genus Peromyscus; species Peromyscus eremicus. The sequence goes on along the minus strand of NW_026734974.1, from coordinate 29,129 downwards.
CAGTTCTGTTGTTCTGAGCAAGCTCACTGTTCGGACCCCCTAGGATACACAGTAGAGTAGAAGAGTGCTCTTTTCTCAAAAGCAGAGTGTGTTTCTTGTAAGGCGAGCTAGCGTTTGTTTCCCAGTCCTAAATGGAGTTGAATCACATGCAGTTTCTTGTCCTACAAGCAAGAGTTGTTTTCTGGTAAGAAGAGTCACTATTGTGCTCCCATTGTCATACACAGGGCAAATAGCACTGGCGTCTGTTCCCAGCATGTACAGTGTATTGGACTGAAGAGGATCTACTGTTCTTGTCAGTTTCCTAAGCAGAATTGAACTAGATATGGCCGTATTTGTAGGAATCACAGTTCTTTTGTTCTGAGCAAACTCACTGTTCTGGCCCTATAGGAAAAACAGTAGAGTAGAAGAGTGCTCTTTTCTCAAAAGCAGAGTGTGTTTCTTGTAAGGCGAGCTAGCGTTTGTTTCCCAGTCCTAAATGGAGTTGAATCACATGCAGTTTTTGGTCCTATGAGCAAGAGTTGTTTTCTGGTAAGGAAAGTCACTCTTGCGCTCCCATTGCCATACACAGGGCAAATAGCACTGGCGTCTGTTCCCAGCAAGTACAGTGTATTGGACTGAAGAGGAGCTACTGTTCTTGTCAGTTTCCTAAGCAGAGTTTAACTAGATATGGACCGTGTGTGTAGGAAGCACAGTTCTTTGGTTCTGAGCAAGCTCACTGTTCAGACCCCATAGGAAACACAGTAGAGTAGAAGAGTGCTCTTTTCTCAAAAGCAGAGTGTGTTTCTTGTAAGGCGAGCTAGCGTTTGTTTCCCAGTCCTAAATGGAGTTGAATCACATGCAGTTTTTGGTCCTATGAGCAAGAGTTGTTTTCTGGGAAGGAAAGTCACTCTTGCGCTCCCATTGCAGTACACAGTGCAAATAGCACTCGCGTCTGTTCCCAGCAAGTACAGTGTATTGGACTGAAGCGGAGCTACTGTTCTTGTCAGTTTCCTAAGCAGAGTTGAACTAGATATGGCCCCTGTGTGTAGGAAGCACTGTTCTTTTGTTCTGAGCAAGCTCACTGTTCGGACCACAGGGGAAATACAGTAGAGTAGAAGAGTGCTCTTTTCTCAAAAGCAGAGTGTGTTTCTTGTAAGGCGAGCTAGTGTTTGTTTTCCAGTCAGAAATGGAGTTGAATCCCATGCAGTTTCTGGTTCTACGAGCAAGAGGTGTTTTCTGATAAGAAGAGTCACTATTGCGCTCCAATTGTCATACAGAGGACAAATAGCACTGTTGTCTGTTCCCTGCATGTACAGTGTATTGGACTGAAGTGGAGCTACTGTTCATGTCAGTTTCCTAAGCAGAGTTGAACTAGATATGGCCCGTGTGTGGAGGAAGCACAGTTCTGTTGTTCTGAGCAAGCTCACTGTTCGGACCCCCTAGGATACACAGTAGAGTAGAAGAGTGCTCTTTTCTCAAAAGCAGAGTGTGTTTCTTGTAAGGCGAGCTAGCGTTTGTTTCCCAGTCCTAAATGGAGTTGAATCACATGCAGTTTCTTGTCCTACAAGCAAGAGTTGTTTTCTGGTAAGAAGAGTCACTATTGTGCTCCCATTGTCATACACAGGGCAAATAGCACTGGTGTCTGTTCCCAGCATGTACAGTGTATTGGACTGAAGAGGATCTACTGTTCTTGTCAGTTTCCTAAGCAGAATTGAACTAGATATGGCCGTATTTGTAGGAATCACAGTTCACTGTTCTGGCCCTATAGGAAAAACAGTAGAGTAGAAGAGTGCTCTTTTCTCAAAAGCAGAGTGTGTTTCTTGTAAGGCGAGCTAGCGTTTGTTTCCCAGTCCTAAATGGAGTTGAATCACATGCAGTTTTTGGTCCTATGAGCAAGAGTTGTTTTCTGGTAAGGAAAGTCACTCTTGCGCTCCCATTGCCATACACAGTGCAAATAGCACTCGCGTCTGTTCTCAGCAAGTACAGTGTATTGGATGGAAGCAGAGCTACTGTTTTTGTCAGTTTTCTAAGCAGAGTTGAACTAGATATGGCCCCTGTGTGTATTAAGCACTGTTTTTTTGTTCTGAGCAAGCTCACTGTTCGGACCCCCTAGGAAACACAGTAGAGTAGAAGAGTGCTCTTTTCTCAAAAGCAGAGTGTGTTTCTTGTAAGGCGAGCTAGCGTTTGTTTCCCAGTCCTAAATGGAGTTGAATCACATGCAGTTTTTGGTCCTATGAGCAAGAGTTGTTTTCTGGTAAGGAAAGTCACTCTTGCGCTCCCATTGCCATACACAGTGCAAATAGCACTCGCGTCTGTTCCCAGCAATTACAGTGTATTGAACTGAAGCGGAGCTACTGTTCTTGTCAGTTTTCTAAGCAGAGTTGAACTAGATATACCCCCTGTGTGTAGGAAGCACTGTTCTTTTGTTCTGAGCAAGCTCACTGTTCAGACCCCATAGGAAACACAGTAGAGTAGAAGAGTGCTCTTTTCTCAAAAGCAGAGTGTGTTTCTTGTAAGGTGAGCTAGCGTTTGTTTCCGAGTCCTAAATGGATTTGAATCACATGCAGTTTTTGGTCCTATGAGCAAGAGTTGTTTTCTGGGAAGGAAAGTCACTCTTGCGCTCCCATTGCCATACACAGTGCAAATAGCACTCGCGTCTGTTCCCAGCAAGTACAGTGTATTGGACTGAATCGGAGCTACTGTTCTTGTCAGTTTCCTAAGCAGAGTTGAACTAGATATGGCCCCTGTGTGTAGGAAGCACAGTTCTTTTGTTCTGAGCAAGCTCACTGTTCGGACCACATAGGAAATACAGTAGAGTAGAAGAGTGCTCTTTTCTCAAAAGCAGAGTGTGTTTCTTGTAAGGCGAGCTAGTGTTTGTTTCCCAGTCAGAAATGGAGTTGAATCCCATGCAGTTTCTGGTCCTACGAGCAAGAGGTGTTTTCTGATAAGAAGAGTCACTATTGCGCTCCAATTGTCATACAGAGGACAAATAGCACTGGCGTCTGTTCCCTGCATGTACAGTGTATTGGACTGAAGTGGAGCTACTGTTCATGTCAGTTTCCTAAGCAGAGTTGAACTAGATATGGCCCGTGTGTGGAGGAAGCACAGTTCTGTTGTTCTGAGCAAGCTCACTGTTCGGACCCCCTAGGATACACAGTAGAGTAGAAGAGTGCTCTTTTCTCAAAAGCAGAGTGTGTTTCTTGTAAGGCGAGCTAGCGTTTGTTTCCCAGTCCTAAATGGAGTTGAATCACATGCAGTTTTTGGTCCTATGAGCAAGAGTTGTTTTCTGGTAAGGAAAGTCACTCTTGTGCTCCCATTGCCATACACCTTGCAAATAGCACTCACGTCTCTTCCCAGCAAGTACAGTGTATTGGACAGAAGCGGAGCTACTGTTCTTGTCAGTTTTCTAAGCAGAGTTGAACTAGATATGGCCCCTGTGTGTAGGAAGCACAGTTTTTTTGTTCTGAGCAAGCTCACTGTTCAGACACCCTAGGAAACACAGTAGAGTAGAAGAGTGCTCTTTTCTCAAAAGCAGAGTGTGTTTCTTGTAAGGCGAGCTCGCATTTGTTTCCCATTCCTAAATGGAGTTGAATCACATGCAGTTTTTGGTCCTACGAGCAAGAGTTGTTTTCTGGTAAGGAAAGTCACTAGTGCGCTCCCAAAGCCATACACAGTGCAAATAGAACTCGCGTCTGTTCCCAGCAAGTACAGTGTATTGGACTGAAGAGGAGCTACTGTTCTTGTCAGTTTCCTAAGCAGAGTTGAACTAGATATGGCCCCTGTGTGTAGGAAGCCCAGTTCTTTGTTCTGAGCAAGCTCAATTTTCGGACCCCATAGGAAACACATTAGAGTAGAAGACTGCTCTTTTCTCAAAAGCAGAGTATGTTTCTTGTAAGGCGAGCTAGTGTTTGTTTCCCAATCCTAAATGGAGTTGAATCCCATGCAGTATCTGGTCCTACGAGCAAGAGTTGTTTTCTGGTAAGAAGAGTCACTATTCCGCTCCCTATGTCATACACAGGGCAAATGACACTGGCATCTGTTCCCAGCATGTACAGTGTATTGGACTGAAGAGGATCTACTGTTCTTGTTAGTTTCCTAAGCAGAGTTTAACTAGATATGGACCGTGTGTGTAGCAAGCACAGTTCTTTTGTTCTGAGAATGCTCACTGTTCTGGCCCTATAGGAAACACATTAGAGTAGAAGAGTGCTCCTTTCTCAATCCAGAGTGTGTTTCTTGTAAGTCGAGCTATCGTTTGTTTCCTAGTCCTAAATAGAGTTGAATCCCATGCAGTTTCTGGTCCTGCCAGCAAGAGTTGTTTTCTGATAAGAAGAGTCACTATTGCGCTCCTATTGCCAGACACAGTACAAATAGCTCTCGCGTCTGTTCCCAGCAAGGACAGTGTATTGGACTGAGGAGTAGCTACCATTCTTGTCAGTTTCCTAAGCAGAGTTGAACTAGATATGGCCCGTGTGTATAGGAAGCACAGTTCTTTTGTTCTGAGCAAGCTCACTGTTCAGACCCCATAGGAAACACAGTAGAGTAGAAGAGTGTTCTTTTCTCAAAAGCAGAGTGTGTTTCTTTTAAGGCGAGCTAGCGTTTGTTTCCCAGTACTAAATGGAGTTGAATCACATCTTGTTTTTGGTCCTACGAGCAAGAGTTGTTTTCTGGTAAGGAAAGTCACTATTGCGCTCCCATTGTCAGACACAGTGCAAATAGCACTCGCGTCTGTTCCCAGCAAGTACAGTGTATTGGACTGAAGCGGAGCTACTGTTCTTGTCAGTTTCCTAAGCAGAGTTGAACTAGATATGGCCCCTGTGTGTAGGAAGCACAGTTCTTTTGTTCTGAGCAAGCTCACTGTTCGGACCACATAGGAAATACAGTAGAGTAGAAGAGTGCTCTTTTCTCAAAAGCAGAGTGTGTTTCTTGTAAGGCGAGCTAGTGTTTGTTTCCTAGTCAGAAATGGAGTTGAATCCCATGCAGTTTCTGGTCCTACGAGCAAGAGGTGTTTTCTGATAAGAAGAGTCACTATTGCGCTCCCATTGTCATACAGAGGACAAATAGCACTGGCGTCTGTTCCCTGCATGTACAGTGTTTGGACTGAAGTGGAGCTACTGTTCATGTCAGTTTCCTAAGCAGAGTTGAACTAGATATGGCCCGTGTGTGGAGGAAGTACAGTTCTTTTGTTCTGAGCAAGCTCACTGTTCGGACCCCCTAGGATACACAGTAGAGTAGAAGAGTGCTCTTTTCTCAAAAGCAGAGTGTGTTTCTTGAAAGGCGAGCTAGCGTTTGGTTCCCAGTCCTAAATGGAGTTGAATCACATGCAGTTTCTTGTCCTACAAGCAAGAGTTGTTTTCTGGTAAGAAGAGTCACTATTGTGCTCCCATTGTCATACACACGGCAAATAGCACTGGCGTCTGTTCCCAGCATGTACAGTGTATTGGACTGAAGAGGATCTACTGTTCTTGTCAGTTTTTTAAGCAGAATTGAACTAGATATGGCCGTATTTGTAGGAATCACAGTTCTTTTGTTCTGAGCAAACTCACTGTTCTGGCCCTATAGGAAAAACAGTAGAGTAGAACAGTGCTCTTTTCTCAAAAGCAGAGTGTGTTTCTTGTAAGGCGAGCTAGCGTTTGTTTCCCAGTCCTAAATGGAGTTGAATCACATGCAGTTTTTGGTCCTATGAGCAAGAGTTGTTTTCTGGTAAGGAAAGTCACTCTTGCGCTCCCATTGCCATACACAGGGCAAATAGCACTGGCGTCTGTTCCCAGCAAGTACAGTGTATTGGACTGAAGAGGAGCTACTGTTCTTGTCAGTTTCCTAAGCAGAGTTGAACTAGATATGGCCCGTGTGTGGAGGAAGCACAGTTCTGTTGTTCTGAGCAAGCTCACTGTTCGGACCCCCTAGGATACACAGTAGAGTAGAAGAGTGCTCTTTTCTCAAAAGCAGAGTGTGTTTCTTGTAAGGTGAGCTAGCGTTTGTTTCACAGTCCTAAATGGAGTTGAATCACATGCAGTTTCTTGTCCTACAAGCAAGAGTTGTTTTCTGGTAAGAAGAGTCACTATTGTGCTCCCACTGTCATACACAGGGCAAATAGCACTGGCGTGTGATCCCAGCATGTACAGTGTATTGGACTGAAGAGGATCTACTGTTCTTGTCAGTTTCCTAAGCAGAATTGAACTAGATATGGCCGTATTTGTAGGAAGCACAGTTCTTTTGTTCTGAGCAAACTCACTGTTCTGGCCCTATAGGAAAAAAAGTAGAGTAGAAGAGTGCTCTTTTCTCAAAAGCAGAGTGTGTTTCTTGTAAGGCGAGCTAGCGTTTGTTTCCCAGTCCTAAATGGAGTTGAATCACATGCAGTTTTTGGTCCTATGAGCAAGAGTTGTTTTCTGGTAAGGAAAGTCACTCTTGTGCTCCCATTGCCATACACAGGGCAAATAGCACTGGCGTCTGTTCCCAGCAAGTACAGTGTATTGGACTGAAGAGGAGCTACTGTTCTTGTCAGTTTCCTAAGCAGAGTTTAACTAGATATGGACCGTGTGTGTAGGAAGCACAGTTCTTTGGTTCTGAGCAAGCTCACTGTTCAGACCCCATAGGAAACACAGTAGAGTAGAAGAGTGCTCTTTTCTCAAAAGCAGAGTGTGTTTCTTGTAAGGCGAGCTAGCGTTTGTTTCCCAGTCCTAAATGGAGTTGAATCACATGCAGTTTTTGGTCCTATGAGCAAGAGTTGTTTTCTGGGAAGGAAAGTCACTCTTGCGCTCCCATTGCAATACACAGTGCAAATAGCACTCGCGTCTGTTCCCAGCAAGTACAGTGTATTGGACTGAAGCGGAGCTACTGTTCTTGTCAGTTTCCTAAGCAGAGTTGAACTAGATATGGCCCCTGTGTGTAGGAAGCACTGTTCTTTTGTTCTGAGCAAGCTCACTGTTCGGACCACATAGGAAATACAGTAGAGTAGAAGAGTGCTCTTTTCTCAAAAGCAGAGTGTGTTTCTTGTAAGGCGAGCTAGTGTTTGTTTTCCAGTCAGAAATGGAGTTGAATCCCATGCAGTTTCTGGTCCTACGAGCAAGAGGTGTTTTCTGATAAGAAGAGTCACTATTGCGCTCCAATTGTCATACAGAGGACAAATAGCACTGGCGTCTGTTCCCTGCATGTACAGTGTATTGGACTGAAGTGGAGCTACTGTTCATGTCAGTTTCCTAAGCAGAGTTGAACTAGATATGGCCCGTGTGTGGAGGAAGCACAGTTCTGTTGTTCTGAGCAAGCTCACTGTTCGGACCCCCTAGGATACACAGTAGAGTAGAAGAGTGCTCTTTTCTCAAAAGCAGAGTGTGTTTCTTGTAAGGCGAGCTAGCGTTTGTTTCCCAGTCCTAAATGGAGTTGAATCACATGCAGTTTCTTGTCCTACAAGCAAGAGTTGTTTTCTGGTAAGAAGAGTCACTATTGTGCTCCCATTGTCATACACAGGGCAAATAGCACTGGCGTGTGTTCCCAGCATGTACAGTGTATTGGACTGAAGAGGATCTACTGTTCTTGTCAGTTTCCTAAGCAGAATTGAACTAGATATGGCCGTATTTGTAGGAATCACAGTTCACTGTTCTGGCCCTATAGGAAAAACAGTAGAGTAGAAGAGTGCTCTTTTCTCAAAAGCAGAGTGTGTTTCTTGTAAGGCGAGCTAGCGTTTGTTTCCCAGTCCTAAATGGAGTTGAATCACATGCAGTTTTTGGTCCTATGAGCAAGAGTTGTTTTCTGGTAAGGAAAGTCACTCTTGCGCTCCCATTGCCATACACAGTGCAAATAGCACTCGCGTCTGTTCCCAGCAATTACAGTGTATTGAACTGAAGCGGAGCTACTGTTCTTGTCAGTTTTCTAAGCAGAGTTGAACTAGATATGGCCCCTGTGTGTAGGAAGCACTGTTCTTTTGTTCTGAGCAAGCTCACTGTTGAGACCCCATAGGAAACACAGTAGAGTAGAAGAGTGCTCTTTTCTCAAAAGCAGAGTGTGTTTCTTGTAAGGCGAGCTAGCGTTTGTTTCCGAGTCCTAAATGGAGTTGAATCACATGCAGTTTTTGGTCCTATGAGCAAGAGTTGTTTTCTGGGAAGGAAAGTCACTCTTGTGCTCCCATTGCCATACACAGTGCAAATAGCACTCGCGTCTGTTCCCAGCAAGTACAGTGTATTGGACTGAATCGGAGCTACTGTTCTTGTCAGTTTCCTAAGCAGAGTTGAACTAGATATGGCCCCTGTGTGTAGGAAGCACAGTTCTTTTGTTCTGAGCAAGCTCACTGTTCGGACCACATAGGAAATACAGTAGAGTAGAAGAGTGCTCTTTTCTCAAAAGCAGAGTGTGTTTCTTGTAAGGCGAGCTAGTGTTTGTTTCCCAGTCAGAAATGGAGTTGAATCCCATGCAGTTTCTGGTCCTACGAGCAAGAGGTGTTTTCTGATAAGAAGAGTCACTATTGCGCTCCAATTGTCATACAGAGGACAAATAGCACTGGCGTCTGTTCCCTGCATGTACAGTGTATTGGACTGAAGTGGAGCTACTGTTCATGTCAGTTTCCTAAGCAGAGTTGAACTAGATATGGCCCGTGTGTGGAGGAAGCACAGTTCTGTTGTTCTGAGCAAGCTCACTGTTCGGACCCCCTAGGATACACAGTAGAGTAGAAGAGTGCTCTTTTCTCAAAAGCAGAGTGTGTTTCTTGTAAGGCGAGCTAGCGTTTGTTTCCCAGTCCTAAATGGAGTTGAATCACATGCAGTTTTTGGTCCTATGAGCAAGAGTTGTTTTCTGGTAAGGAAAGTCACTCTTGTGCTCCCATTGCCATACACCTTGCAAATAGCACTCACGTCTGTTCCCAGCAAGTACAGTGTATTGGACAGAAGCGGAGCTACTGTTCTTGTCAGTTTTCTAAGCAGAGTTGAACTAGATATGGCCCCTGTGTGTAGGAAGCACAGTTTTTTTGTTCTGAGCAAGCTCACTGTTCAGACACCCTAGGAAACACAGTAGAGTAGAAGAGTGCTCTTTTCTCAAAAGCAGAGTGTGTTTCTTGTAAGGCGAGCTCGCATTTGTTTCCCATTCCTAAATGGAGTTGAATCACATGCAGTTTTTGGTCCTACGAGCAAGAGTTGTTTTCTGGTAAGGAAAGTCACTAGTGCGCTCCCAATGCCATACACAGTGCAAATAGAACTCGCGTCTGTTCCCAGCAAGTACAGTGTATTGGACTGAAGAGGAGCTACTGTTCTTGTCAGTTTCCTAAGCAGAGTTGAACTAGATATGGCCCCTGTGTGTAGGAAGCCCAGTTCTTTGTTCTGAGCAAGCTCAATTTTCGGACCCCATAGGAAACACATTAGAGTAGAAGACTGCTCTTTTCTCAAAAGCAGAGTATGTTTCTTGTAAGGCGAGCTAGTGTTTGTTTCCCAATCCTAAATGGAGTTGAATCCCATGCAGTATCTGGTCCTACGAGCAAGAGTTGTTTTCTGGTAAGAAGAGTCACTATTCCGCTCCCATTGTCATACACAGGGCAAATCACACTGGCATCTGTTCCCAGCATGTACAGTGTATTGGACTGAAGAGGATCTACTGTTCTTGTTAGTTTCCTAAGCAGAGTTTAACTAGATATGGACCGTGTGTGTAGCAAGCACAGTTCTTTTGTTCTGAGAATGCTCACTGTTCTGGCCCTATAGGAAACACATTATAGTAGAAGAGTGCTCCTTTCTCAATCCAGAGTGTGTTTCTTGTAAGTCGAGCTATCGTTTGTTTCCTAGTCCTAAATAGAGTTGAATCCCATGCAGTTTCTGGTCCTGCCAGCAAGAGTTGTTTTCTGATAAGAAGAGTCACTATTGCACTCCTATTGCCAGACACAGTACAAATAGCACTCGCGTCTGTTCCCAGCAAGGACAGTGTATTGGACTGAGGAGTAGCTACCGTTCTTGTCAGTTTCCTAAGCAGAGTTGAACTAGATATGGCCCGTGTGTATAGGAAGCACAGTTCTTTTGTTCTGAGCAAGCTCACTGTTCAGACCCCATAGGAAACACAGTAGAGTAGAAGAGTGCTCTTTTCTCAAAAGCAGAGTGTGTTTCTTGTAAGGCGAGCTCGCATTTGTTTCCCATTCCTAAATGGAGTTGAATCACATGCAGTTTTTGGTCCTACGAGCAAGAGTTGTTTTCTGGTAAGGAAAGTCACTAGTGCGCTCCCAATGCCATACACAGTGCAAATAGAACTCGCGTCTGTTCCCAGCAAGTACAGTGTATTGGACTGAAGAGGAGCTACTGTTCTTGTCAGTTTCCTAAGCAGAGTTGAACTAGATATGGCCCCTGTGTGTAGGAAGCCCAGTTCTTTGTTCTGAGCAAGCTCAATTTTCGGACCCCATAGGAAACACATTAGAGTAGAAGACTGCTCTTTTCTCAAAAGCAGAGTATGTTTCTTGTAAGGCGAGCTAGTGTTTGTTTCCCAATCCTAAATGGAGTTGAATCCCATGCAGTATCTGGTCCTACGAGCAAGAGTTGTTTTCTGGTAAGAAGAGTCACTATTCCGCTCCCATTGTCATACACAGGGCAAATCACACTGGCATCTGTTCCCAGCATGTACAGTGTATTGGACTGAAGAGGATCTACTGTTCTTGTTAGTTTCCTAAGCAGAGTTTAACTAGATATGGACCGTGTGTGTAGCAAGCACAGTTCTTTTGTTCTGAGAATGCTCACTGTTCTGGCCCTATAGGAAACACATTATAGTAGAAGAGTGCTCCTTTCTCAATCCAGAGTGTGTTTCTTGTAAGTCGAGCTATCGTTTGTTTCCTAGTCCTAAATAGAGTTGAATCCCATGCAGTTTCTGGTCCTGCCAGCAAGAGTTGTTTTCTGATAAGAAGAGTCACTATTGCGCTCCTATTGCCAGACACAGTACAAATAGCACTCGCGTCTGTTCCCAGCAAGGACAGTGTATTGGACTGAGGAGTAGCTACCGTTCTTGTCAGTTTCCTAAGCAGAGTTGAACTAGATATGGCCCGTGTGTATAGGAAGCACAGTTCTTTTGTTCTGAGCAAGCTCACTGTTCAGACCCCATAGGAAACACAGTAGAGTAGAAGAGTGTTCTTTTCTCAAAAGCAGAGTGTGTTTCTTGTAAGGCGAGCTAGCGTTTGTTTCCCAGTACTAAATGGAGTTGAATCACATCTTGTTTTTGGTCCTACGAGCAAGAGTTGTTTTCTGGTAAGGAAAGTCACTATTGCGCTCCCATTGTCAGACACAGTGCAAATAGCACTCGCGTCTGTTCCCAGCAAGTACAGTGTATTGGACTGAAGCGGAGCTACTGTTCTTGTCAGTTTCCTAAGCAGAGTTGAACTAGATATGGCCCCTGTGTGTAGGAAGCACAGTTCTTTTGTTCTGAGCAAGCTCACTGTTCGGACCACATAGGAAATACAGTAGAGTAGAAGAGTGCTCTTTTCTCAAAAGCAGAGTGTGTTTCTTGTAAGGCGAGCTAGTGTTTGTTTCCTAGTCAGAAATGGAGTTGAATCCCATGCAGTTTCTGGTCCTACGAGCAAGAGGTGTTTTCTGATAAGAAGAGTCACTATTGCGCTCCCATTGTCATACAGAGGACAAATAGCACTGGCGTCTGTTCCCTGCATGTACAGTGTATTGGACTGAAGTGGAGCTACTGTTCATGTCAGTTTCCTAAGCAGAGTTGAACTAGATATGGCCCGTGTGTGGAGGAAGTACAGTTCTTTTGTTCTGAGCAAGCTCACTGTTCGGACCCCCTAGGATACACAGTAGAGTAGAAGAGTGCTCTTTTCTCAAAAGCAGAGTGTGTTTCTTGAAAGGCGAGCTAGCGTTTGTTTCCCAGTCCTAAATGGAGTTGAATCACATGCAGTTTCTTGTCCTACAAGCAAGAGTTGTTTTCTGGTAAGAAGAGTCACTATTGTGCTCCCATTGTCATACACAGGGCAAATAGCACTGGCGTCTGTTCCCAGCATGTACAGTGTATTGGACTGAAGAGGATCTACTGTTCTTGTCAGTTTTTTAAGCAGAATTGAACTAGATATGGCCGTATTTGTAGGAATCACAGTTCTTTTGTTCTGAGCAAACTCACTGTTCTGGCCCTATAGGAAAAACAGTAGAGTAGAAGAGTGCTCTTTTCTCAAAAGCAGAGTGTGTTTCTTGTAAGGCGAGCTAGCATTTGTTTCCCAGTCCTAAATGGAGTTGAATCACATGCAGTTTTTGGTCCTATGAGCAAGAGTTGTTTTCTGGTAAGGAAAGTCACTCTTGCGCTCCCATTGCCATACACAGGGCAAATAGCACTGGCGTCTGTTCCCAGCAAGTACAGTGTATTGGACTGAAGAGGAGCTACTGTTCTTGTCAGTTTCCTAAGCAGAGTTTAACTAGATATGGACCGTGTGTGTAGGAAGCACAGTTCTTTGGTTCTGAGCAAGCTCACTGTTCAGACCCCATAGGAAACACAGTGGAGTAGAAGAGTGCTCTTTTCTCAAAAGCAGAGTGTGTTTCTTGTAAGGCGAGCTAGCGTTTGTTTCCCAGTCCTAAATGGAGTTGAATCACATGCAGTTTTTGGTCCTATGAGCAAGAGTTGTTTTCTGGGAAGGAAAGTCACTCTTGCGCTCCCATTGCCATACACAGTGCAAATAGCACTCCCGTCTGTTCCCAGCAAGTACAGTGTATTGGACTGAAGCGGAGCTACTTTTCTTGTCAGTTTCCTAAGCAGAGTTGAACTAGATATGGCCCCTGTGTGTAGGAAGCACAGTTCTTTTGTTCTGAGCAAGCTCACTGTTCGGACCACATAGGAAATACAGTAGAGTAGAAGAGTGCTCTTTTCTCAAAAGCAGAGTGTGTTTCTTGTAAGGCGAGCTAGTGTTTGTTTTCCAGTCAGAAATGGAGTTGAATCCCATGCAGTTTCTGGTCCTACGAGCAAGAGGTGTTTTCTGATAAGAAGAGTCACTATTGCGCTCCAATTGTCATACAGAGGACAAATAGCACTGGCGTCTGTTCCCTGCATGTACAGTGTATTGGACTGAAGTGGAGCTACTGTTCATGTCAGTTTCCTAAGCAGAGTTGAACTAGATATGGCCCGTGTGTGGAGGAAGCACAGTTCTGTTGTTCTGAGCAAGCTCACTGTTCGGACCCCCTAGGATACACAGTAGAGTAGAAGAGTGCTCTTTTCTCAAAAGCAGAGTGTGTTTCTTGTAAGGCGAGCTAGCGTTTGTTTCCCAGTCCTAAATGGAGTTGAATCACATGCAGTTTCTTGTCCTACAAGCAAGAGTTGTTTTCTGGTAAGGAAAGTCACTATTGCGCTCCCATTGTCAGACACAGTGCAAATAGCACTCGCGTCTGTTCCCAGCAAGTACAGTGTATTGGACTGAAGCGGAGCTACTGTTCTTGTCAGTTTCCTAAGCAGAGTTGAACTAGATATGGCCCCTGTGTGTAGGAAGCACAGTTCTTTTGTTCTGAGCAAGCTCACTGTTCGGACCACATAGGAAATACAGTAGAGTAGAAGAGTGCTCTTTTCTCAAAAGCAGAGTGTGTTTCTTGTAAGGCGAGCTAGTGTTTGTTTCCTAGTCAGAAATGGAGTTGAATCCCATGCAGTTTCTGGTCCTACGAGCAAGAGGTGTTTTCTGATAAGAAGAGTCACTATTGCGCTCCCATTGTCATACAGAGGACAAATAGCACTGGCGTCTGTTCCCTGCATGTACAGTGTATTGGACTGAAGTGGAGCTACTGTTCATGTCAGTTTCCTAAGCAGAGTTGAACTAGATATGGCCCGTGTGTGGAGGAAGTACAGTTCTTTTGTTCTGAGCAAGCTCACTGTTCGGACCCCCTAGGATACACAGTAGAGTAGAAGAGTGCTCTTTTCTCAAAAGCAGAGTGTGTTTCTTGAAAGGCGAGCTAGCGTTTGTTTCCCAGTCCTAAATGGAGTTGAATCACATGCAGTTTCTTGTCCTACAAGCAAGAGTTGTTTTCTGGTAAGAAGAGTCACTATTGTGCTCCCATTGTCATACACAGGGCAAATAGCACTGGCGTCTGTTCCCAGCATGTACAGTGTATTGGACTGAAGAGGATCTACTGTTCTTGTCAGTTTTTTAAGCAGAATTGAACTAGATATGGCCGTATTTGTAGGAATCACAGTTCTTTTGTTCTGAGCAAACTCACTGTTCTGGCCCTATAGGAAAAACAGTAGAGTAGAAGAGTGCTCTTTTCTCAAAAGCAGAGTGTGTTTCTTGTAAGGCGAGCTAGCATTTGTTTCCCAGTCCTAAATGGAGTTGAATCACATGCAGTTTTTGGTCCTATGAGCAAGAGTTGTTTTCTGGTAAGGAAAGTCACTCTTGCGCTCCCATTGCCATACACAGGGCAAATAGCACTGGCGTCTGTTCCCAGCAAGTACAGTGTATTGGACTGAAGAGGAGCTACTGTTCTTGTCAGTTTCCTAAGCAGAGTTTAACTAGATATGGACCGTGTGTGTAGGAAGCACAGTTCTTTGGTTCTGAGCAAGCTCACTGTTCAGACCCCATAGGAAACACAGTGGAGTAGAAGAGTGCTCTTTTCTCAAAAGCAGAGTGTGTTTCTTGTAAGGCGAGCTAGCGTTTGTTTCCCAGTCCTAAATGGAGTTGAATCACATGCAGTTTTTGGTCCTATGAGCAAGAGTTGTTTTCTGGGAAGGAAAGTCACTCTTGCGCTCCCATTGCCATACACAGTGCAAATAGCACTCCCGTCTGTTCCCAGCAAGTACAGTGTATTGGACTGAAGCGGAGCTACTTTTCTTGTCAGTTTCCTAAGCAGAGTTGAACTAGATATGGCCCCTGTGTGTAGGAAGCACAGTTCTTTTGTTCTGAGCAAGCTCACTGTTCGGACCACATAGGAAATACAGTAGAGTAGAAGAGTGCTCTTTTCTCAAAAGCAGAGTGTGTTTCTTGTAAGGCGAGCTAGTGTTTGTTTTCCAGTCAGAAATGGAGTTGAATCCCATGCAGTTTCTGGTCCTACGAGCAAGAGGTGTTTTCTGATAAGAAGAGTCACTATTGCGCTCCAATTGTCATACAGAGGACAAATAGCACTGGCGTCTGTTCCCTGCATGTACAGTGTATTGGACTGAAGTGGAGCTACTGTTCATGTCAGTTTCCTAAGCAGAGTTGAACTAGATATGGCCCGTGTGTGGAGGAAGCACAGTTCTGTTGTTCTGAGCAAGCTCACTGTTCGGACCCCCTAGGATACACAGTAGAGTAGAAGAGTGCTCTTTTCTCAAAAGCAGAGTGTGTTTCTTGTAAGGCGAGCTAGCGTTTGTTTCCCAGTCCTAAATGGAGTTGAATCACATGCAGTTTCTTGTCCTACAAGCAAGAGTTGTTTTCTGGTAAGAAGAGTCACTATTGTGCTCCCATTGTCATACACAGGGCAAATAGCACTGGCGTGTGTTCCCAGCATGTTCAGTGTATTGGACTGAAGAGGATCTACTGTTCTTGTCAGTTTCCTAAGCAGAATTGAACTAGATATGGCCGTATTTGTAGGAATCACAGTTCTTTTGTTCTGAGCAAACTCACTGTTCTGGCCCTATAGGAAAAAAAGTAGAGTAGAAGAGTGCTCTTTTCTCAAAAGCAGAGTGTGTTTCTTGTAAGGCGAGCTAGCGTTTGTTTCCCAGTCCTAAATGGAGTTGAATCACATGCAGTTTTTGGTCCTATGAGCAAGAGTTGTTTTCTGGTAAGGAAAGTCACTCTTGCGCTCCCATTGCCATACACAGTGCAAATAGCACTCGCGTCTGTTCCCTGCAAGTACAGTGTATTGGACGGAAGCGGAGCTACTGTTCTTGTCAGTTTCCTAAGCAGAGTTGAACTAGATATGTCCCCTGTGTGTAGGAAGCACTGTTCTTTTGTTCTGAGCAAGCCCACTGTTCGGACCCCCTAGGAAACACAGTAGAGTAGAAGAGTGCTCTTTTCTCAAAAGCAGAGTTTGTTTCTTGTAAGGCGAGCTAGAATTTGTTTCCCATTCCTAAAAGAGTTGAATCACATGCAGTTTTTGGTCCTACGAGTAAGAGTTGTTTTCTGGTAAGGAAAGTCACTATTGCGCTCCCAATGCCATACACAGTGCAAATAGCACTCCCGTCTGTTCCCAGCAAGTACAGTGTATTGAACTGAAGAGGAGCTACTGTTCTTGTCAGTTTCCTAAGCAGAGTTTAACTAGATATGGACCGTGTGTGTAGGAAGCACAGTTCTTTTGTTCTGAGCAAGCTCACTGTTCAGACCCCATAGGAAACACAGTAGAGTAGAAGAGTGTTCTTTTCTCAAAAGCAGAGTGTGTTTCTTGTAAGGCGAGCTAGCATTTGTTTCCCAGTCCTAAACGGAGTTGAATCCCATGCAGTTTCTGGTCCTACGAGCAAGAGGTGTTTTCTGATAAGAAGAGTCACTATTGCGCTCCAATTGTCATACAGAGGACAAAAAGCACTGGCGTCTGTTCCCTGCATGTACAGTGTATTGGACTGAAGTGGAGCTACTGTTCATGTCAGTTTCCTAAGCAGAGTTGAACTAGATATGGCCCGCCTGTGGAGGAAGCACAGTTCTTTTGTTCTGAGCAAGCTCACTGTTCGGACCCCCTAGGATAAACAGTAGAGTAGAAGAGTGCTCTTTTCTCAAAAGCAGAGTGTGTTTCTTGTAAGGCGAGCTAGCGTTTGTTTCCCAGTCCTAAATGGAGTTGAATCACATGCAGTTTCTTGTCCTACAAGCAAGAGTTGTTTTCTGGTAAGAAGAGTCACTATTGTGCTCCCATTGTCATACACAGGGCAAATAGCACTGGCGTCTGTTCCCAGCATGTACAGTGTATTGGACTGAAGAGGATCTACTGTTCTTGTCAGTTTCCTAAGCAGAATTGAACTAGATATGGCCATATTTGTAGGAATCACAGTTCTTTTGTTCTGAGCAAACTCACTGTTCTGGCCCTATAGGAAAAACAGTAGAGTAGAAGAGTGCTCTTTTTTCAAAAGCAGAGTGTGTTTCTTGTAAGGCGAGCTAGCGTTTGTTTCCCAGTCCTAAATGGAGTTGAATCACATGCAGTTTTTGGTCCTATGAGCAAGAGTTGTTTTCTGGTAAGGAAAGTCACTCTTGCGCTCCCATTGCCATACACAGTGCAAATAGCACTCGCGTCTGTTCTCAGCAAGTACAGTGTATTGGATGGAAGCAGAGCTACTGTTTTTGTCAGTTTTCTAAGCAGAGTTGAACTAGATATGGCCCCTGTGTGTAGGAAGCACTGTTTTTTTGTTCTGAGCAAGCTCACTGTTCGGACCCCATAGGAAACACAGTAGAGTAGAAGAGTGCTCTTTTCTCAAAAGCAGAGTGTGTTTCTTGTAAGGCGAGCTAGCGTTTGTTTCCGAGTCCTAAATGGAGTTGAATCACATGCAGTTTTTGGTCCTATGAGCAAGAGTTGTTTTCTGGGAAGGAAAGTCACTCTTGCGCTCCCATTGCCATACACAGTGCAAATAGCACTCGCGTCTGTTCCCAGCAAGTACAGTGTATTGGACTGAATCGGAGCTACTGTTCTTGTCAGTTTCCTAAGCAGAGTTGAACTAGATATGGCCCCTGTGTGTAGGAAGCACAGTTCTTTTGTTCTGAGCAAGCTCACTGTTCGGACCACATAGGAAATACAGTAGAGTAGAAGAGTGCTGTTTTCTCAAAAGCAGAGTGTGTTTCTTGTAAGGCGAGCTAGTGTTTGTTTCCAAGTCAGAAATGGAGTTGAATCCCATGCAGTTTCTGGTCCTACGAGCAAGAGGTGTTTTCTGATAAGAAGAGTCACTATTGCGCTCCAATTGTCATACAGAGGACAAATAGCACTGGCGTCTGTTCCCTGCATGTACAGTGTATTGGACTGAAGTGGAGCTACTGTTCATGTCAGTTTCCTAAGCAGAGTTGAACTAGATATGGCCCGTGTGTGGAGGAAGCACAGTTCTGTTGTTCTGAGCAAGCTCACTGTTCGGACCCCCTAGGATACACAGTAGAGTAGAAGAGTGCTCTTTTCTCAAAAGCAGAGTGTGTTTCTTGTAAGGCGAGCTAGCATTTGTTTCCCATTCCTAAATGGAGTTGAATCACATGCAGTTTTTGGTCCTACGAGTAAGAGTTGTTTTCTGGTAAGGAAAGTCACTATTGCGCTCCCAATGCCATACACAGTGCAAATAGCACTCCCGTCTGTTCCCAGCAAGTACAGTGTATTGGACTGAATCGGAGCTACTGTTCTTGTCAGTTTCCTAAGCAGAGTTGAACTAGATATGGCCCGTGTGTGGAGGAAGCACAGTTCTGTTGTTCTGAGCAAGCTCACTGTTCGGACCACCTAGGATACACAGTAGAGTAGAAGAGTGCTCTTTTCTCAAAAGCAGAGTGTGTTTCTTGTAAGGCGAGCTAGCGTTTGTTTCCCAGTCCTAAATGGAGTTGAATCACATGCAGTTTTTGGTCCTATGAGCAAGAGTTGTTTTCTGGTAAGGAAAGTCACTCTTGTGCTCCCATTGCCATACACCTTGCAAATAGCACTCACGTCTGTTCCCACCAAGTACAGTGTATTGGACAGAAGCGGAGCTACTGTTCTTGTCAGTTTTCTAAGCAGAGTTGAACTAGATATGGCCCCTGTGTGTAGGAAGCACAGTTTTTTTGTTCTGAGCAAGCTCACTGTTCAGACACCCTAGGAAACACAGTAGAGTAGAAGAGTGCTCTTTTCTCAAAAGCAGAGTGTGTTTCTTGTAAGGCGAGCTCGCATTTGTTTCCCATTCCTAAATGGAGTTGAATCACATGCAGTTTTTGGTCCTACGAGCAAGAGTTGTTTTCTGGTAAGGAAAGTCACTAGTGCGCTCCCAATGCCATACACAGTGCAAATAGACCTCGCGTCTGTTCCCAGCAAGTACAGTGTATTGGACTGAAGAGGAGCTACTGTTCTTGTCAGTTTCCTAAGCAGAGTTGAACTAGATATGGCCCCTGTGTGTAGGAAGCCCAGTTCTTTGTTCTGAGCAAGCTCAATTTTCGGACCCCATAGGAAACACATTAGAGTAGAAGACTGCTCTTTTCTCAAAAGCAGAGTATGTTTCTTGTAAGGCGAGCTAGTGTTTGTTTCCCAATCCTAAATGGAGTTGAATCCCATGCAGTATCTGGTCCTACGAGCAAGAGTTGTTTTCTGGTAAGAAGAGTCACTATTCCGCTCCCATTGTCATACACAGGGCAAATCACACTGGCATCTGTTCCCAGCATGTACAGTGTATTGGACTGAAGAGGATCTACTGTTCTTGTTAGTTTCCTAAGCAGAGTTTAACTAGATATGGACCGTGTGTGTAGCAAGCACAGTTCTTTTGTTCTGAGAATGCTCACTGTTCTGGCCCTATAGGAAACACATTAGAGTAGAAGAGTGCTCCTTTCTCAATCCAGAGTGTGTTTCTTGTAAGTCGAGCTATCGTTTGTTTCCTAGTCCTAAATAGAGTTGAATCCCATGCAGTTTCTGGTCCTGCCAGCAAGAGTTGTTTTCTGATAAGAAGAGTCACTATTGCGCTCCTATTGCCAGACACAGTACAAATAGCACTCGCGTCTGTTCCCAGCAAGGACAGTGTATTGGACTGAGGAGTAGCTACCATTCTTGTCAGTTTCCTAAGCAGAGTTGAACTAGATATGGCCCGTGTGTATAGGAAGCACAGTTCTTTTGTTCTGAGCAAGCTCACTGTTCAGACCCCATAGGAAACACAGTAGAGTAGAAGAGTGTTCTTTTCTCAAAAGCAGAGTGTGTTTCTTGTAAGGCGAGCTAGCGTTTGTTTCCCAGTACTAAATGGAGTTGAATCACATCTTGTTTTTGGTCCTACGAGCAAGAGTTGTTTTCTGGTAAGGAAAGTCACTATTGCGCTCCCATTGTCAGACACAGTGCAAATAGCACTCGCGTCTGTTCCCAGCAAGTACAGTGTATTGGACTGAAGCGGAGCTACTGTTCTTGTCAGTTTCCTAAGCAGAGTTGAACTAGATATGGCCCCTGTGTGTAGGAAGCACAGTTCTTTTGTTCTGAGCAAGCTCACTGTTCGGACCACATAGGAAATATAGTAGAGTAGAAGAGTGCTCTTTTCTCAAAAGCAGAGTGTGTTTCTTGTAAGGCGAGCTAGTGTTTGTTTCCTAGTCAGAAATGGAGTTGAATCCCATGCAGTTTCTGGTCCTACGAGCAAGAGGTGTTTTCTGATAAGAAGAGTCACTATTGCGCTCCCATTGTCATACAGAGGACAAATAGCACTGGCGTCTGTTCCCTGCATGTACAGTGTATTGGACTGAAGTGAAGCTACTGTTCATGTCAGTTTCCTAAGCAGAGTTGAACTAGATATGGCCCGTGTGTGGAGGAAGTACAGTTCTTTTGTTCTGAGCAAGCTCACTGTTCGGACCCCCTAGGATACACAGTAGAGTAGAAGAGTGCTCTTTTCTCAAAAGCAGAGTGTGTTTCTTGAAAGGCGAGCTAGCGTTTGTTTCCCAGTCCTAAATGGAGTTGAATCACATGCAGTTTCTTGTCCTACAAGCAAGAGTTGTTTTCTGGTAAGAAGAGTCACTATTGTGCTCCCATTGTCATACACAGGGCAAATAGCACTGGCGTCTGTTCCCAGCATGTACAGTGTATTGGACTGAAGAGGATCTACTGTTCTTGTGAGTTTTTTAAGCAGAATTGAACTAGATATGGCCGTATTTGTAGGAATCACAGTTCTTTTGTTCTGAGCAAACTCACTGTTCTGGCCCTATAGGAAAAACAGTAGAGTAGAAGAGTGCTCTTTTCTCAAAAGCAGAGTGTGTTTCTTGTAAGGCGAGCTAGCGTTTGTTTCCCAGTCCTAAATGGAGTTGAATCACATGCAGTTTTTGGTCCTATGAGCAAGAGTTGTTTTCTGGTAAGGAAAGTCACTCTTGCGCTCCCATTGCCATACACAGTGCAAATAGCACTCGCGTCTGTTCCCAGCAAGTACAGTGTATTGGACTGAATCGGAGCTACTGTTCTTGTCAGTTTCCTAAGCAGAGTTGAACTAGATATGGCCCCTGTGTGTAGGAAGCACAGTTCTTTTGTTCTGAGCAAGCTCACTGTTCGGACCACATAGGAAATACAGTAGAGTAGAAGAGTGCTCTTTTCTCAAAAGCAGAGTGTGTTTCTTGTAAGGCGAGCTAGTGTTTGTTTCCCAGTCAGAAATGGAGTTGAATCCCATGCAGTTTCTGGTCCTACGAGCAAGAGGTGTTTTCTGATAAGAAGAGTCACTATTGCGCTCCAATTGTCATACAGAGGACAAATAGCACTGGCGTCTGTTCCCTGCATGTACAGTGTATTGGACTGAAGTGGAGCTACTGTTCATGTCAGTTTCCTAAGCAGAGTTGAACTAGATATGGCCCGTGTGTGGAGGAAGCACAGTTCTGTTGTTCTGAGCAAGCTCACTGTTCGGACCCCCTAGGATACACAGTAGAGTAGAAGAGTGCTCTTTTCTCAAAAGCAGAGTGTGTTTCTTGTAAGGCGAGCTAGCGTTTGTTTCCCAGTCCTAAATGGAGTTGAATCACATGCAGTTTCTTGTCCTACAAGCAAGAGTTGTTTTCTGGTAAGAAGAGTCACTATTGTGCTCCCATTGTCATACACAGGGCAAATAGCACTGGCGTCTGTTCCCAGCATGTACAGTGTATTGGAGTGAAGAGGATCTACTGTTCTTGTCAGTTTCCTAAGCAGAATTGAACTAGATATGGCCGTATTTGTAGGAATCACAGTTCTTTTGTTCTGAGCAAACTCACTGTTCTGGCCCTATAGGAAAAACAGTAGAGTAGAAGAGTGCTCTTTTCTCAAAAGCAGAGTGTGTTTCTTGTAAGGCGAGCTAGCGTTTGTTTCCCAGTCCTAAATGGAGTTGAATCACATGCAGTTTTTGGTCCTATGAGCAAGAGTTGTTTTCTGGTAAGGAAAGTCACTCTTGCGCTCCCATTGCCATACACAGGGCAAATAGCACTGGCGTCTGTTCCCAGCAAGTACAGTGTATTGGACTGAAGAGGATCTACTGTTCTTGTCAGTTTCCTAAGCAGAATTGAACTAGATATGGCCGTATTTGTAGGAATCACAGTTCTTTTGTTCTGAGCAAACTCACTGTTCTGGCCCTATAGGAAAAAAAGTAGAGTAGAAGAGTGCTCTTTTCTCAAAAGCAGAGTGTGTTTCTTGTAAGGCGAGCTAGCGTTTGTTTCCCAGTCCTAAATGGAGTTGAATCACATGCAGGTTTGGTCCTATGAGCAAGAGTTGTTTTCTGGTAAGGAAAGTCACTCTTGTGCTCCCATTGCCATACACAGTGCAAATAGCACTCGCGTCTGTTCCCAGCAAGTACAGTGTATTGGACGGAAGCGGAGCTACTGTTCTTGTCAGTTTCCTAAGCAGAGTTGAACTAGATATGTCCCCTGTGTGTAGGAAGCACTGTTCTTTTGTTCTGAGCAAGCCCACTGTTCGGACCCCCTAGGAAACACAGTAGAGTAGAAGAGTGCTCTTTTCTCAAAAGCAGAGTTTGTTTCTTGTAAGGCGAGCTAGAATTTGTTTCCCATTCCTAAAAGAGTTGAATCACATGCAGTTTTTGGTCCTACGAGTAAGAGTTGTTTTCTGGTAAGGAAAGTCACTATTGCGCTCCCAATGCCATACACAGTGCAAATAGCACTCCCGTCTGTTCCCAGCAAGTACAGTGTATTGAACTGAAGAGGAGCTACTGTTCTTGTCAGTTTCCTAAGCAGAGTTTTACTAGATATGGACCGTGTGTGTAGGAAGCACAGTTCTTTTGTTCTGAGCAAGCTCACTGTTCAGACCCCATAGGAAACACAGTAGAGTAGAAGAGTGTTCTTTTCTCAAAAGCAGAGTGTGTTTCTTGTAAGGCGAGCTAGCATTTGTTTCCCAGTCCTAAATGGAGTTGAATCACATGCAGTTTTTGGTCCTATGAGAAAGAGTTGTTTTCTGGGAAGGAAAGTCACTCTTGCGCTCCCATTGCCATACACAGTGCAAATAGCACTCGTGTCTGTTCCCAGCAAGTACAGTGTATTGGACTGAATCGGAGCTACTGTTCTTGTCAGTTTCCTAAGCAGAGTTGAACTAGATATGGCCCCTGTGTGTAGGAAGCACAGTTCTTTTGTTCTGAGCAAGCTCACTGTTCGGACCACATAGGAAATACAGTAGAGTAGAAGAGTGCTCTTTTCTCAAAAGCAGAGTGTGTTTCTTGTAAGGCGAGCTAGTGTTTGTTTCCCAGTCAGAAATGGAGTTGAATCCCATGCAGTTTCTGGTCCTACGAGCAAGAGGTGTTTTCTGATAAGAAGAGTCACTATTGCGCTCCAATTGTCATACAGAGGACAAATAGCACTGGCGTCTGTTCCCTGCATGTACAGTGTATTGGACTGAAGTGGAGCTACTGTTCATGTCAGTTTCCTAAGCAGAGTTGAACTAGATATGGCCCGTGTGTGGAGGAAGCACAGTTCTTTTGTTCTGAGCAAGCTCACTGTTCGGACCCCCTAGGATACACAGTAGAGTAGAAGAGTGCTCTTTTCTCAAAAGCAGAGTGTTTTTCTTGTAAGGCGAGCTAGCGTTTGTTTCCCAGTCCTAAATGGAGTTGAATCACATGCAGTTTTTGGTCCTATGAGCAAGAGTTGTTTTCTGGTAAGGAAAGTCACTCTTGCGCTCCCATTGCCATACACAGTGCAAATAGCACTCGCGTCTGTTCTCAGCAAGAACAGTGTATTGGACGGAAGCAGAGCTACTGTTTTTGTCAGTTTTCTAAGCAGAGTTGAACTAGATATGGCCCCTGTGTGTAGGAAGCACTGTTTTTTTGTTCTGAGCAAGCTCACTGTTCGGACCCCCTAGGAAACACAGTAGAGTAGAAGAGTGCTCTTTTCTCAAAAGCAGAGTGTGTTTCTTGTAAGGCGAGCTAGCGTTTGTTTCCCAGTCCTAAATGGAGTTGAATCACATGCAGTTTTTGGTCCTATGAGCAAGAGTTGTTTTCTGGTAAGGAAAGTCACTCTTGCGCTCCCATTGCCATACACAGTGCAAATAGCACTCGCGTCTGTTCCCAGCAATTACAGTGTATTGAACTGAAGCGGAGCTACTGTTCTTGTCAGTTTTCTAAGCAGAGTTGAACTAGATATGGCCCCTGTGTGTAGGAAGCACTGTTCTTTTGTTCTGAGCAAGCTCACTGTTCAGACCCCATAGGAAACACAGTAGAGTAGAAGAGTGCTCTTTTCTCAAAAGCAGAGTGTGTTTCTTGTAAGGCGAGCTAGCGTTTGTTTCCGAGTCCTAAATGGAGTTGAATCACATGCAGTTTTTGGTCCTATGAGCAAGAGTTGTTTTCTGGGAAGGAAAGTCACTCTTGCGCTCCCATTGCCATACACAGTGCAAATAGCACTCGCGTCTGTTCCCAGCAAGTACAGTGTATTGGACTGAATCGGAGCTACTGTTCTTGTCAGTTTCCTAAGCAGAGTTGAACTAGATATGGCCCCTGTGTGTAGGAAGCACAGTTCTTTTGTTCTGAGCAAGCTCACTGTTCGGACCACATAGGAAATACAGTAGAGTAGAAGAGTGCTCTTTTCTCAAAAGCAGAGTGTGTTTCTTGTAAGGCGAGCTAGTGTTTGTTTCCCAGTCAGAAATGGAGTTGAATCCCATGCAGTTTCTGTTCCTACGAGCAAGAGGTGTTTTCTGATAAGAAGAGTCACTATTGCGCTCCAATTGTCATACAGAGGACAAATAGCACTGGCGTCTGTTCCCTGCATGTACAGTGTATTGGACTGAAGTGGAGCTACTGTTCATGTCAGTTTCCTAAGCAGAGTTGAACTAGATATGGCCCGTGTGTGGAGGAAGCACAGTTCTGTTGTTCTGAGCAAGCTCACTGTTCGGACCCCCTAGGATACACAGTAGAGTAGAAGAGTGCTCTTTTCTCAAAAGCAGAGTGTGTTTCTTGTAAGGCGAGCTAGCGTTTGTTTCCCAGTCCTAAATGGAGTTGAATCACATGCAGTTTTTGGTCCTATGAGCAAGAGTTGTTTTCTGGTAAGGAAAGTCACTCTTGTGCTCCCATTGCCATACACCTTGCAAATAGCACTCACGTCTGTTCCCAGCAAGTACAGTGTATTGGACGGAAGCGGAGCTACTGTTCTTGTCAGTTTTCTAAGCAGAGTTTAACTAGATATGGCCCCTGTGTGTAGGAAGCACAGTTTTTTTGTTCTGAGCAAGCTCACTGTTCAGACACCCTAGGAAACACAGTAGAGTAGAAGAGTGCTCTTTTCTCAAAAGCAGAGTGTGTTTCTTGTAAGGCGAGCTCGCATTTGTTTCCCATTCCTAAATGGAGTTGAATCACATGCAGTTTTTGGTCCTACGAGCAAGAGTTGTTTTCTGGTAAGGAAAGTCACTAGTGCGCTCCCAATGCCATACACAGTGCAAATAGAACTCGCGTCTGTTCCCAGCAAGTACAGTGTATTGGACTGAAGAGGAGCTACTGTTCTTGTCAGTTTCCTAAGCAGAGTTGAACTAGATATGGCCCCTGTGTGTAGGAAGCCCAGTTCTTTGTTCTGAGCAAGCTCAATTTTCGGACCCCATAGGAAACACATTAAAGTAGAAGACTGCTCTTTTCTCAAAAGCAGAGTATGTTTCTTGTAAGGCGAGCTAGTGTTTGTTTCCCAATCCTAAATGGAGTTGAATCCCATGCAGTATCTGGTCCTACGAGCAAGAGTTGTTTTCTGGTAAGAAGAGTCACTATTCCGCTCCCATTGTCATACACAGGGCAAATCACACTGGCATCTGTTCCCAGCATGTACAGTGTATTGGACTGAAGAGGATCTACTGTTCTTGTTAGTTTCCTAAGCAGAGTTTAACTAGATATGGACCGTGTGTGTAGCAAGCACAGTTCTTTTGTTCTGAGAATGCTCACTGTTCTGGCCCTATAGGAAACACATTAGAGTAGAAGAGTGCTCCTTTCTCAATCCAGAGTGTGTTTCTTGTAAGTCGAGCTATCGTTTGTTTCCTAGTCCTAAATAGAGTTGAATCCCATGCAGTTTCTGGTCCTGCCAGCAAGAGTTGTTTTCTGATAAGAAGAGTCACTATTGCGCTCCTATTGCCAGACACAGTACAAATAGCACTCGCGTCTGTTCCCAGCAAGGACAGTGTATTGGACTGAGGAGTAGCTACCGTTCTTGTCAGTTTCCTAAGCAGAGTTGAACTAGATATGGCCCGTGTGTATAGGAAGCACAGTTCTTTTGTTCTGAGCAAGCTCACTGTTCAGACCCCATAGGAAACACAGTAGAGTAGAAGAGTGTTCTTTTCTCAAAAGCAGAGTGTGTTTCTTGTAAGGCGAGCTAGCGTTTGTTTCCCAGTA
This sequence comes from Peromyscus eremicus, assembly GCF_949786415.1. Classification (NCBI taxonomy): domain Eukaryota; kingdom Metazoa; phylum Chordata; class Mammalia; order Rodentia; family Cricetidae; genus Peromyscus; species Peromyscus eremicus. The sequence goes on along the minus strand of NW_026734974.1, from coordinate 2,846 downwards.
CTAAATGGAGTTGAATCACATCTTGTTTTTGGTCCTACGAGCAAGAGTTGTTTTCTGGTAAGGAAAGTCACTATTGCGCTCCCATTGTCAGACACAGTGCAAATAGCACTCGCGTCTGTTCCCAGCAAGTACAGTGTATTGGACTGAAGCGGAGCTACTGTTCTTGTCAGTTTCCTAAGCAGAGTTGAACTAGATATGGCCCCTGTGTGTAGGAAGCACAGTTCTTTTGTTCTGAGCAAGCTCACTGTTCGGACCACATAGGAAATACAGTAGAGTAGAAGAGTGCTCTTTTCTCAAAAGCAGAGTGTGTTTCTTGTAAGGCGAGCTAGTGTTTGTTTCCTAGTCAGAAATGGAGTTGAATCCCATGCAGTTTCTGGTCCTACGAGCAAGAGGTGTTTTCTGATAAGAAGAGTCACTATTGCGCTCCCATTGTCATACAGAGGACAAATAGCACTGGCGTCTGTTCCCTGCATGTACAGTGTATTGGACTGAAGTGGAGCTACTGTTCATGTCAGTTTCCTAAGCAGAGTTGAACTAGATATGGCCCGTGTGTGGAGGAAGTACAGTTCTTTTGTTCTGAGCAAGCTCACTGTTCGGACCCCCTAGGATACACAGTAGAGTAGAAGAGTGCTCTTTTCTCAAAAGCAGAGTGTGTTTCTTGAAAGGCGAGCTAGCGTTTGTTTCCCAGTCCTAAATGGAGTTGAATCACATGCAGTTTCTTGTCCTACAAGCAAGAGTTGTTTTCTGGTAAGAAGAGTCACTATTGTGCTCCCATTGTCATACACAGGGCAAATAGCACTGGCGTCTGTTCCCAGCATGTACAGTGTATTGGACTGAAGAGGATCTACTGTTCTTGTCAGTTTTTTAAGCAGAATTGAACTAGATATGGCCGTATTTGTAGGAATCACAGTTCTTTTGTTCTGAGCAAACTCACTGTTCTGGCCCTATAGGAAAAACAGTAGAGTAGAAGAGTGCTCTTTTCTCAAAAGCAGAGTGTGTTTCTTGTAAGGCGAGCTCGCATTTGTTTCCCATTCCTAAATGGAGTTGAATCACATGCAGTTTTTGGTCCTATGAGCAAGAGTTGTTTTCTGGTAAGGAAAGTCACTCTTGCACTCCCATTGCCATACACAGGGCAAATAGCACTGGCGTCTGTTCCCAGCAAGTACAGTGTATTGGACTGAAGAGGAGCTACTGTTCTTGTCAGTTTCCTAAGCAGAGTTTAACTAGATATGGACCGTGTGTGTAGGAAGCACAGTTCTTTGGTTCTGAGCAAGCTCACTGTTCAGACCCCATTGGAAACACAGTGGAGTAGAAGAGTGCTCTTTTCTCAAAAGCAGAGTGTGTTTCTTGTAAGGCGAGCTAGCGTTTGTTTCCCAGTCCTAAATGGAGTTGAATCACATGCAGTTTTTGGTCCTACGAGCAAGAGTTGTTTTCTGGGAAGGAAAGTCACTCTTGCGCTCCCATTGCCATACACAGTGCAAATAGCACTCCCGTCTGTTCCCAGCAAGTACAGTGTATTGGACTGAAGCGGAGCTACTTTTCTTGTCAGTTTCCTAAGCAGAGTTGAACTAGATATGGCCCCTGTGTGTAGGAAGCACAGTTCTTTTGTTCTGAGCAAGCTCACTGTTCGGACCACATAGGAAATACAGTAGAGTAGAAGAGTGCTCTTTTCTCAAAAGCAGAGTGTGTTTCTTGTAAGGCGAGCTAGTGTTTGTTTTCCAGTCAGAAATGGAGTTGAATCCCATGCAGTTTCTGGTCCTACGAGCAAGAGGTGTTTTCTGATAAGAAGAGTCACTATTGCGCTCCAATTGTCATACAGAGGACAAATAGCACTGGCGTCTGTTCCCTGCATGTACAGTGTATTGGACTGAAGTGGAGCTACTGTTCATGTCAGTTTCCTAAGCAGAGTTGAACTAGATATGGCCCGTGTGTGGAGGAAGCACAGTTCTGTTGTTCTGAGCAAGCTCACTGTTCGGACCCCCTAGGATACACAGTAGAGTAGAAGAGTGCTCTTTTCTCAAAAGCAGAGTGTGTTTCTTGTAAGGCGAGCTAGCGTTTGTTCCCCAGTCCTAAATGGAGTTGAATCACATGCAGTTTCTTGTCCTACAAGCAAGAGTTGTTTTCTGGTAAGAAGAGTCACTATTGTGCTCCCATTGTCATACACAGGGCAAATAGCACTGGCGTGTGTTCCCAGCATTTACAGTGTATTGGACTGAAGAGGATCTACTGTTCTTGTCAGTTTCCTAAGCAGAATTGAACTAGATATGGCCGTATTTGTAGGAATCACAGTTCTTTTGTTCTGAGCAAACTCACTGTTCTGGCCCTATAGGAAAAAAAGTAGAGTAGAAGAGTGCTCTTTTCTCAAAAGCAGAGTGTATTTCTTGTAAGGCGAGCTAGCGTTTGTTTCCCAGTCCTAAATGGAGTTGAATCACATGCAGTTTTTGGTCCTATGAGCAAGAGTTGTTTTCTGGTAAGGAAAGTCACTCTTGCGCTCCCATTGCCATACACAGTGCAAATAGCACTCGCGTCTGTTCCCAGCAAGTACAGTGTATTGGACGGAAGCGGAGCTACTGTTCTTGTCAGTTTCCTAAGCAGAGTTGAACTAGATATGTCCCCTGTGTGTAGGAAGCACTGTTCTTTTGTTCTGAGCAAGCCCACTGTTCGGACCCCCTAGGAAACACAGTAGAGTAGAAGAGTGCTCTTTTCTCAAAAGCAGAGTTTGTTTCTTGTAAGGCGAGCTAGAATTTGTTTCCCATTCCTAAAAGAGTTGAATCACATGCAGTTTTTGGTCCTACGAGTAAGAGTTGTTTTCTGGTAAGGAAAGTCACTATTGCGCTCCCAATGCC